>NW_027553507.1:0-37453 GCF_045843805.1 Urocitellus parryii
TGGACCAGCACAGTGCGGAAACTTTCGCCCGAGCCCCCAGCTGCTCTGGCTCTTCCACACCAGGGTGGCGGGGGGCTGTGGGCCACCCCGGCACCAGCTGCCCACACCGTGACTGTCTGGCCGGCCCGCAAGACATACTTGGTTTGAACTTACAGGCGATCTCATCGCCCTCCAGTACCTGCCTCTTAATCCTCCAGTTCCCCAGGGACTGATCCTTGTCTGAGTCCTTCTTGAGCCGCAGGAACCTGCCCTCCAGGTCAATCTCCTCCGTGCTGACGCTGCAGGTGGCCGAGGCCTGCTGGGCCAGGAGGAAGCTGCTGCTGCTGCTGGCCGAGCCAATGCTGCCCGAGCCAATGCCACTTGAGCCGCTGCCTGGGGGCTCCTCCGCCTCCAGATGCAGCCGCTTGCTTCGGCTTGAAACGCCCAGCTCTGGACATGCTGCTGCTGCTGCTCCAGGTGGCCCGTGAGATGGTGACCCGTGTAGAGGGGCTGGGAGACAGCTTCAGCCTCTCCTCCTCGCCCTCTAGGAGCTTGCGGTAGGCGCTGATCTCCATGTCCAAGGTCAACTGGACGTCCAGCAACTCCTGGTACTCGGCCAGCTGTTGCTGCATCACATCACGCATCTCCATCATCTCCTGCTCCTTGGCGTCCAGCGTCTTCCGGAACTTCTCCCGCTCCTCAGTCTGGCCCCTTCAGCTCTCGGATGCGGTCCTCAGCAGCACTGGCCTGCTTCTGGAGGCTGGAGATCTGGTAGCTGGGGGACTCGATCCGCATGCGGGCCTCCTTCAGCTCCTCCACGGGGCAGCATACCAAAAGTTTTTATGAACACTTTTTAAGCTACAGTAATCAAGGCAGCTTTTTAGAATACAAAATTATTCACAGAAAATTAGAATTAATCCTGAAACATAGTCACATAGACATGGAATTGTATTGGAAACAAACCTACTACCGATCAACTTTATATTACACCATGTGTGGAAGTTAAATATACAAATGCAAACGGATGAAATCTGACTACTATTATATATCATACAAAAAAGAGATCAATGCAGACAATAAATAAATATTTTTTGAAGTTTGTAGAGGAGACTCTCTCTTTTTTTTTTAAATATTTATTTATTTTTAGTTCTTGGCCGGCACAACATCTTTGTTTGTGGCTGAGGACCGAACCCGGCCGCACGCATGCCAGGCGAGCGCGCTACCGCTTGAGCCACATCCCCAGCCACACAGAAGAGACTCTCTTAATGTTTTTGTCATCTGCGTACCTCACTTTCTTAGAGTGTTCTATTTTAAAATCAAGAAGATGATTTCCATAAATTAGATTACATAAAATTAAAAGTATTCACTAAAATAAACTCCTTTTTAAAATTGATTCTTAAGACATTTTACTTAAAAACATTTTTTGTATTAGGTACTTTACACAAAGTTTTTTCATGGTATATGTACTCTGATTCCACATAAAAAACAATCCATTAAACAGGGAATACAGGGAATATGTTTCACAAATTTGTCATTTTAATTTACTCTCTCTCTCTCTCTCTCTCTCTCTCTCTCTCTCTCTCTCTCTCTCTCTTTCTTCTTCTTCTTCTTTTTCTTCTTCTTCTTCTTTTCTTCTTCTTCTTCTTCTTCTTCTTTCTTCTTCTTCTTTTTCTTCTTCTTCTTCTTCTTCTTCTTCTTCTTCTTCTTTGTGAACATACCTGAAGGAGTAATAAATAAAATTGTAATGTAACATATTGAGTGAAAACGTGGAATTAAAGTAATTTTTTCTTTCTTTCTTTCTTTTTTTTTTTCTTCTTCTTTCTTTATTTTTCTTTCTTTCTTTCTGTATTTCTTTCTTTCTTTTTTAGTAAATGCTCACTCTGAAAATAATATCATTGTTTTAATGGAGAGATTTTCAAATTGTTTTCTGAAAAGTAAATATTTTAATCTTTGTGGTAGGCATGGTGGGGTAGATTTATCTCACATTATTTGATTCTACCATTGTAGCATTCAATAAACCATAGACAGTATGTAAATAAATCTAGTTATCAATTAATTTTTCTTGGGTCAAGTCTTTAGTGTTGTATTGACAAAGTCCACACTGAACCTCAGGTTGTCAAGGACAAATAAGTTTTCTTTTAGTATGTTTTCTGAATTTGCATTAAATACAATTATTTTGGTTTTGTGTGTAAAGATAAATTTTAATAAACACAGGTTCCACAAAAGTCCTACTACTAAGTCAAACAAATATTTAATACTCTACACAGAAACTCTGAAACATTTTCAAAGAAATATTTTAAAAGCCTAAATAAATATGGTCAGATCCTTGCTCATGAATTAGAAGAGTCAGTGTTGCAAAACTGTTCACTTTCAACAAAGTTACCTGTAGATTCATTTTAGTAGTAAACAAAAATCTCCAGAGTGTGTGTGTGAGTGTGTGTGTGTGTATGTGCTTGTGTCTGTGTGTGTATACTATGTGTTTATGTGTGTGTGTATCTAAATTAGTAAGATGTTTTAAAAATTTTAGCATTGGCATGTTGAATAAGGCAGAAATATTTTTGAGAACTGAATCGTTAGATACCAAAAGTTTTGTTTTTTTTTTTTTTTTCCGATTTTAGAAAAATAGTTTTCAGTGGCTCTGGGTGAGGAACAGTGTGTAGATGCCGAGTGCTCGGTTACATCAGGCAGCAGCCCCTCGAGGTGGTCGTGGGTCCCCCTGCTGGTGGAAAAGATCCTCCCGGTTCTCCTTCTCCTGCACAACAGAAGACTGCTTCACTGCTCCTGTGGCCACTTCCTCTCCATAGGCGTGGACCAGCACAGTGCGGAAACTTTCGCCCGAGCCCCAGCTGCTCTGGCTCTTCCACACCAGGGTGGCGGGGGGCTGTGGGCCACCCCGGCACCAGCTGCCCACACCGTGACTGTCTGGCCGGCCCGCAAGACATACTTGGGTTTGAACTTACAGGCGATCTCATCGCCCTCCAGGACCTGCCTCTTAATCCTCCAGTTCCCCAGGGACTGATCCTGTCTGAGTCCTTCTTGAGCCGCAGGAACCTGCCCTCCAGGTCAATCTCCTCCGTGCTGACGCTGCAGGTGGCCGAGGCCTGCTGGGCCAGGAGGAAGCTGCTGCTGCTGCTGGCCGAGCCAATGCTGCCCGAGCCAATGCCACTTGAGCCGCTGCCTGGGGGCTCCTCCGCCTCCAGACGCAGCCGCTTGCTTCGGCTTGAACGCCCAGCTCTGGACATGCTGCTGCTGCTGCTCCAGGTGGCCCGTGAGATGGTGACCCGTGAGGAGGGGCTGGGAGACAGCTTCAGCCTCTCCTCCTCGCCCTCTAGGAGCTTGCGGTAGGCGCTGATCTCCATGTCCAAGGTCAACTGGACGTCCAGCAACTCCTGGTACTCGGCCAGCTGTTGCTGCATCACATCACGCATCTCCATCATCTCCTGCTCCTTGGCGTCCAGCGTCTTCCGGAACTTCTCCCGCTCCTCAGTCCTGGCCCCTTCCAGCTCTCGGATGCGGTCCTCAGCAGCACTGGCCTGCTTCTGGAGGCTGGAGATCTGGTAGCTGGGGGACTCGATCCGCATGCGGGCCTCCTTCAGCTCCTCACGGGCAGCATACCAAAAGTTTTTATGAACACTTTTTAAGCTACAGTAATCAAGGCAGCTTTTAGAATACAAAATTATTCACAGAAAATTAGAATTAATCCTGAAACATAGTCACATAGACATGGAAATTGTATTGGAAACAAACCTACTACCGATCAACTTTATATACACCATGTGTGGAAGTTAAATATACAAATGCAAACGGATGAAATCTGACTACTATTATATATCATACAAAAAAGAGATCAATGCAGACAATAAATAAATATTTTTGAAGTTTGTAGAGGAGACTCTCTCTTTTTTTTTTAAATATTTATTTATTTTTAGTTCTCGGCGGACACAACATCTTTGTTTGTTTGTGGTGCTGAGGACCGAACCCGGGCCGCACGCATGCCAGGCGAGCGCGCTACCGCTTGAGCCACATCCCCAGCCACACAGAGGAGACTCTCTTAATGTTTTTGTCATCTGCTTACCTCACTTTCTTAGAGTGTTCTATTTTAAAATCAAGAAGATGATTCCATAAATTAGATTACATTAAAATTAAAAGTATTCACTAAAATAAACTCCTTTTTAAAATTGATTCTTAAGACATTTTACTTAAAAACATTTTTTGTATTAGGTACTTTACACAAAGTTTTTTCATGGTATATGTACTCTGATTCCACATAAAAAACAATCCATTAAACAGGGAATACAGGGAATATGTTTCACAAATTTGTCATTTTATTTACTCTCTCTCTCTCTCTCTCTCTCTCTCTCTCTTTCTTCTTCTTCTTCTTTTTCTTCTTCTTCTTCTTCTTCTTCATCTTCTTTTTCTTCTTCTTTTTCTTCTTCTTCTTCTTCTTCTTCTTCTTCTTTGTGAACATACCTGAAGGAGTAATAAATAAAATTGTAATGTAACATATTGAGTGAAAACGTGGAATTAAAGTAATTTTTTCTTTCTTTCTTTCTTTTTTTCTTTCTTTCTTTCTTTATTTTTCTTTCTTTCTTTCTGTATTTCTTTCTTTCTTTTTTAGTAAATGCTCACTCTGAAAATAATATCATTGTTTTAATGGAGAGATTTTCAAATTGTTTTCTGAAAAGTAAATATTTTAATCTTTGTGGTAGGCATGGTGGGTAGATTTATCTCACATTATTTGATTCTACCATTGTAGCATTCAATAAACCATAGACAGTATGTAAATAAATCTAGTTATCAATTAATTTTTCTTGGGTCAAGTCTTTAGTGTTGTATTGACAAAGTCCACACTGAACCTCAGGTTGTCAAGGACAAATAAGTTTTCTTTTAGTATGTTTTCTGAATTTGCATTAAATACAATTATTTTGGTTTTGTGTGTAAAGATAAATTTTAATAAACACAGGTTCCACAAAAGTCCTACTACTAAGTCAAACAAAATATTTAATACTCTACACAGAAACTCTGAAACATTTTCAAAGAAATATTTTAAAAGCCTAAATAAATATGGTCAGATCCTTGCTCATGAATTAGAAGAGTCAGTGTTGCAAAACTGTTCACTTTCAACAAAGTTACCTGTAGATTCATTTTAGTAGTAAACAAAAATCTCCAGAGTGTGTGTGTGAGTGTGTGTGTGTGTATGTGCTTGTGTCTGTGTGTATACTATGTGTTTATGTGTGTGTGTATCTAAATTAGTAAGACGTTTTAAAAATTTTAGCATTGGCATGTTGAATAAGGCAGAAATATTTTTGAGAACTGAATCGTTAGATACCAAAAGTTTTTTTTTTTTTTTTTTTTTTTTTTTTTTTTTTTTTTTTTTCCGATTTTAGAAAAATAGTTTTCAGTGGCTCTGGGTGAGGAACAGTGTGTAGATGCCGAGTGCTCGGTTACATCAGGCAGCAGCCCCTCGAGGTGGTCCGTGGGTCCCACTGCTGGTGGAAAAGATCCTCCCGGTTCTCCTTCTCCTGCACAACAGAAGACTGCTTCACTGCTCCTGTGGCCACTTCCTCTCCATAGGCGTGGACCAGCACAGTGCGGAAACTTTCGCCCGAGCCCCAGCTGCTCTGGCTCTTCCACACCAGGGTGGCGGGGGGCTGTGGGCCACCCCGGCACCAGCTGCCCACACCGTGACTGTCTGGCCGGCCCGCAAGACATACTTGGGTTTGAACTTACAGGCGATCTCATCGCCCTCCAGTACCTGCCTCTTAATCCTCCAGTTCCCCAGGGACTGATCCTTGTCTGAGTCCTTCTTGAGCCGCAGGAACCTGCCCTCCAGGTCAATCTCCTCCGTGCTGACGCTGCAGGTGGCCGAGGCCTGCTGGGCCAGGAGGAAGCTGCTGCTGCTGCTGGCCGAGCCAATGCTGCCCGAGCCAATGCCACTTGAGCCGCTGCCTGGGGGCTCCTCCGCCTCCAGATGCAGCCGCTTGCTTCGGCTTGAACGCCCAGCTCTGGACATGCTGCTGCTGCTGCTCCAGGTGGCCCGTGAGATGGTGACCCGTGTAGAGGGGCTGGGAGACAGCTTCAGCCTCTCCTCCTCGCCCTCTAGGAGCTTGCGGTAGGCGCTGATCTCCATGTCCAAGGTCAACTGGACGTCCAGCAACTCCTGGTACTCGGCCAGCTGTTGCTGCATCACATCACGCATCTCCATCATCTCCTGCTCCTTGGCGTCCAGCGTCTTCCGGAACTTCTCCCGCTCCTCAGTCCTGGCCCCTTCCAGCTCTCGGATGCGGTCCTCAGCAGCACTGGCCTGCTTCTGGAGGCTGGAGATCTGGTAGCTGGGGGACTCGATCCGCATGCGGGCCTCCTTCAGCTCCTCACGGGCAGCATACCAAAAGTTTTTATGAACACTTTTTAAGCTACAGTAATCAAGGCAGCTTTTTAGAATACAAAATTATTCACAGAAAATTAGAATTAATCCTGAAACATAGTCACATAGACATGGAAATTGTATTGGAAACAAACCTACTACCGATCAACTTTATATTACACCATGTGTGGAAGTTAAATATACAAATGCAAACGGATGAAATCTGACTACTATTATATATCATACAAAAAAGAGATCAATGCAGACAATAAATAAATATTTTTGAAGTTTGTAGAGGAGACTCTCTCTTTTTTTTTTAAATATTTATTTATTTTTAGTTCTCGGCGGACACAACATCTTTGTTTGTTTGTGGTGCTGAGGACCGAACCCGGGCCGCACGCATGCCAGGCGAGCGCGCTACCGCTTGAGCCACATCCCCAGCCACACAGAGGAGACTCTCTTAATGTTTTTGTCATCTGCTTACCTCACTTTCTTAGAGTGTTCTATTTTAAAATCAAGAAGATGATTTCCATAAATTAGATTACATTAAAATTAAAAGTATTCACTAAAATAAACTCCTTTTTAAAATTGATTCTTAAGACATTTTACTTAAAAACATTTTTTGTATTAGGTACTTTACACAAAGTTTTTTCATGGTATATGTACTCTGATTCCACATAAAAAACAATCCATTAAACAGGGAATACAGGGAATATGTTTCACAAATTTGTCATTTTATTTACTCTCTCTCTCTCTCTCTCTCTCTCTCTCTTTCTTCTTCTTCTTCTTTTTCTTCTTCTTCTTCTTCTTCTTCATCTTCTTTTTCTTCTTCTTTTTCTTCTTCTTCTTCTTCTTCTTCTTCTTCTTTGTGAACATACCTGAAGGAGTAATAAATAAAATTGTAATGTAACATATTGAGTGAAAACGTGGAATTAAAGTAATTTTTTCTTTCTTTCTTTCTTTTTTTCTTTCTTTCTTTCTTTATTTTTCTTTCTTTCTTTCTGTATTTCTTTCTTTCTTTTTTAGTAAATGCTCACTCTGAAAATAATATCATTGTTTTAATGGAGAGATTTTCAAATTGTTTTCTGAAAAGTAAATATTTTAATCTTTGTGGTAGGCATGGTGGGTAGATTTATCTCACATTATTTGATTCTACCATTGTAGCATTCAATAAACCATAGACAGTATGTAAATAAATCTAGTTATCAATTAATTTTTCTTGGGTCAAGTCTTTAGTGTTGTATTGACAAAGTCCACACTGAACCTCAGGTTGTCAAGGACAAATAAGTTTTCTTTTAGTATGTTTTCTGAATTTGCATTAAATACAATTATTTTGGTTTTGTGTGTAAAGATAAATTTTAATAAACACAGGTTCCACAAAAGTCCTACTACTAAGTCAAACAAAATATTTAATACTCTACACAGAAACTCTGAAACATTTTCAAAGAAATATTTTAAAAGCCTAAATAAATATGGTCAGATCCTTGCTCATGAATTAGAAGAGTCAGTGTTGCAAAACTGTTCACTTTCAACAAAGTTACCTGTAGATTCATTTTAGTAGTAAACAAAAATCTCCAGAGTGTGTGTGTGAGTGTGTGTGTGTGTATGTGCTTGTGTCTGTGTGTATACTATGTGTTTATGTGTGTGTGTATCTAAATTAGTAAGACGTTTTAAAAATTTTAGCATTGGCATGTTGAATAAGGCAGAAATATTTTTGAGAACTGAATCGTTAGATACCAAAAGTTTTTTTTTTTTTTTTTTTTTTTTTTTTTTTTTTTTTTTTTTTTTTCCGATTTTAGAAAAATAGTTTTCAGTGGCTCTGGGTGAGGAACAGTGTGTAGATGCCGAGTGCTCGGTTACATCAGGCAGCAGCCCCTCGAGGTGGTCCGTGGGTCCCACTGCTGGTGGAAAAGATCCTCCCGGTTCTCCTTCTCCTGCACAACAGAAGACTGCTTCACTGCTCCTGTGGCCACTTCCTCTCCATAGGCGTGGACCAGCACAGTGCGGAAACTTTCGCCCGAGCCCCAGCTGCTCTGGCTCTTCCACACCAGGGTGGCGGGGGGCTGTGGGCCACCCCGGCACCAGCTGCCCACACCGTGACTGTCTGGCCGGCCCGCAAGACATACTTGGGTTTGAACTTACAGGCGATCTCATCGCCCTCCAGTACCTGCCTCTTAATCCTCCAGTTCCCCAGGGACTGATCCTTGTCTGAGTCCTTCTTGAGCCGCAGGAACCTGCCCTCCAGGTCAATCTCCTCCGTGCTGACGCTGCAGGTGGCCGAGGCCTGCTGGGCCAGGAGGAAGCTGCTGCTGCTGCTGGCCGAGCCAATGCTGCCCGAGCCAATGCCACTTGAGCCGCTGCCTGGGGGCTCCTCCGCCTCCAGATGCAGCCGCTTGCTTCGGCTTGAACGCCCAGCTCTGGACATGCTGCTGCTGCTGCTCCAGGTGGCCCGTGAGATGGTGACCCGTGTAGAGGGGCTGGGAGACAGCTTCAGCCTCTCCTCCTCGCCCTCTAGGAGCTTGCGGTAGGCGCTGATCTCCATGTCCAAGGTCAACTGGACGTCCAGCAACTCCTGGTACTCGGCCAGCTGTTGCTGCATCACATCACGCATCTCCATCATCTCCTGCTCCTTGGCGTCCAGCGTCTTCCGGAACTTCTCCCGCTCCTCAGTCCTGGCCCCTTCCAGCTCTCGGATGCGGTCCTCAGCAGCACTGGCCTGCTTCTGGAGGCTGGAGATCTGGTAGCTGGGGGACTCGATCCGCATGCGGGCCTCCTTCAGCTCCTCACGGGCAGCATACCAAAAGTTTTTATGAACACTTTTTAAGCTACAGTAATCAAGGCAGCTTTTTAGAATACAAAATTATTCACAGAAAATTAGAATTAATCCTGAAACATAGTCACATAGACATGGAAATTGTATTGGAAACAAACCTACTACCGATCAACTTTATATTACACCATGTGTGGAAGTTAAATATACAAATGCAAACGGATGAAATCTGACTACTATTATATATCATACAAAAAAGAGATCAATGCAGACAATAAATAAATATTTTTGAAGTTTGTAGAGGAGACTCTCTCTTTTTTTTTTAAATATTTATTTATTTTTAGTTCTCGGCGGACACAACATCTTTGTTTGTGGTGCTGAGGACCGAACCCGGGCCGCACGCATGCCAGGCGAGCGCGCTACCGCTTGAGCCACATCCCCAGCCACACAGAGGAGACTCTCTTAATGTTTTTGTCATCTGCTTACCTCACTTTCTTAGAGTGTTCTATTTTAAAATCAAGAAGATGATTTCCATAAATTAGATTACATTAAAATTAAAAGTATTCACTAAAATAAACTCCTTTTTAAAATTGATTCTTAAGACATTTTACTTAAAAACATTTTTTGTATTAGGTACTTTACACAAAGTTTTTTCATGGTATATGTACTCTGATTCCACATAAAAAACAATCCATTAAACAGGGAATACAGGGAATATGTTTCACAAATTTGTCATTTTATTTACTCTCTCTCTCTCTCTCTCTCTCTCTCTCTCTCTCTCTCTCTCTCTCTTTCTTCTTCTTCTTCTTTTTCTTCTTCTTCTTCTTCTTCTTCTTCTTCTTCTTCTTCTTCTTCTTCTTCTTTTTCTTCTTCTTCTTCTTCTTCTTCTTCTTTGTGAACATACCTGAAGGAGTAATAAATAAAATTGTAATGTAACATATTGAGTGAAAACGTGGAATTAAAGTAATTTTTTCTTTCTTTCTTTCTTTTTTTCTTTCTTTCTTTCTTTATTTTTCTTTCTTTCTTTCTGTATTTCTTTCTTTCTTTTTTAGTAAATGCTCACTCTGAAAATAATATCATTGTTTTAATGGAGAGATTTTCAAATTGTTTTCTGAAAAGTAAATATTTTAATCTTTGTGGTAGGCATGGTGGGTAGATTTATCTCACATTATTTGATTCTACCATTGTAGCATTCAATAAACCATAGACAGTATGTAAATAAATCTAGTTATCAATTAATTTTTCTTGGGTCAAGTCTTTAGTGTTGTATTGACAAAGTCCACACTGAACCTCAGGTTGTCAAGGACAAATAAGTTTTCTTTTAGTATGTTTTCTGAATTTGCATTAAATACAATTATTTTGGTTTTGTGTGTAAAGATAAATTTTAATAAACACAGGTTCCACAAAAGTCCTACTACTAAGTCAAACAAAATATTTAATACTCTACACAGAAACTCTGAAACATTTTCAAAGAAATATTTTAAAAGCCTAAATAAATATGGTCAGATCCTTGCTCATGAATTAGAAGAGTCAGTGTTGCAAAACTGTTCACTTTCAACAAAGTTACCTGTAGATTCATTTTAGTAGTAAACAAAAATCTCCAGAGTGTGTGTGTGAGTGTGTGTGTGTGTATGTGCTTGTGTCTGTGTGTATACTATGTGTTTATGTGTGTGTGTATCTAAATTAGTAAGACGTTTTAAAAATTTTAGCATTGGCATGTTGAATAAGGCAGAAATATTTTTGAGAACTGAATCGTTAGATACCAAAAGTTTTTTTTTTTTTTTTTTTTTTTTTTTTTTTTTTTTTTTTTTTTTCCGATTTTAGAAAAATAGTTTTCAGTGGCTCTGGGTGAGGAACAGTGTGTAGATGCCGAGTGCTTGGTTACATCAGGCAGCAGCCCCTCGAGGTGGTCCGTGGGTCCCACTGCTGGTGGAAAAGATCCTCCCGGTTCTCCTTCTCCTGCACAACAGAAGACTGCTTCACTGCTCCTGTGGCCACTTCCTCTCCATAGGCGTGGACCAGCACAGTGCGGAAACTTTCGCCCGAGCCCCAGCTGCTCTGGCTCTTCCACACCAGGGTGGCGGGGGGCTGTGGGCCACCCCGGCACCAGCTGCCCACACCGTGACTGTCTGGCCGGCCCGCAAGACATACTTGGGTTTGAACTTACAGGCGATCTCATCGCCCTCCAGTACCTGCCTCTTAATCCTCCAGTTCCCCAGGGACTGATCCTTGTCTGAGTCCTTCTTGAGCCGCAGGAACCTGCCCTCCAGGTCAATCTCCTCCGTGCTGACGCTGCAGGTGGCCGAGGCCTGCTGGGCCAGGAGGAAGCTGCTGCTGCTGCTGGCCGAGCCAATGCTGCCCGAGCCAATGCCACTTGAGCCGCTGCCTGGGGGCTCCTCCGCCTCCAGATGCAGCCGCTTGCTTCGGCTTGAACGCCCAGCTCTGGACATGCTGCTGCTGCTGCTCCAGGTGGCCCGTGAGATGGTGACCCGTGTAGAGGGGCTGGGAGACAGCTTCAGCCTCTCCTCCTCGCCCTCTAGGAGCTTGCGGTAGGCGCTGATCTCCATGTCCAAGGTCAACTGGACGTCCAGCAACTCCTGGTACTCGGCCAGCTGTTGCTGCATCACATCACGCATCTCCATCATCTCCTGCTCCTTGGCGTCCAGCGTCTTCCGGAACTTCTCCCGCTCCTCAGTCCTGGCCCCTTCCAGCTCTCGGATGCGGTCCTCAGCAGCACTGGCCTGCTTCTGGAGGCTGGAGATCTGGTAGCTGGGGGACTCGATCCGCATGCGGGCCTCCTTCAGCTCCTCACGGGCAGCATACCAAAAGTTTTTATGAACACTTTTTAAGCTACAGTAATCAAGGCAGCTTTTTAGAATACAAAATTATTCACAGAAAATTAGAATTAATCCTGAAACATAGTCACATAGACATGGAAATTGTATTGGAAACAAACCTACTACCGATCAACTTTATATTACACCATGTGTGGAAGTTAAATATACAAATGCAAACGGATGAAATCTGACTACTATTATATATCATACAAAAAAGAGATCAATGCAGACAATAAATAAATATTTTTGAAGTTTGTAGAGGAGACTCTCTCTTTTTTTTTTAAATATTTATTTATTTTTAGTTCTCGGCGGACACAACATCTTTGTTTGTTTGTGGTGCTGAGGACCGAACCCGGGCCGCACGCATGCCAGGCGAGCGCGCTACCGCTTGAGCCACATCCCCAGCCACACAGAGGAGACTCTCTTAATGTTTTTGTCATCTGCGTACCTCACTTTCTTAGAGTGTTCTATTTTAAAATCAAGAAGATGATTTCCATAAATTAGATTACATTAAAATTAAAAGTATTCACTAAAATAAACTCCTTTTTAAAATTGATTCTTAAGACATTTTACTTAAAAACATTTTTTGTATTAGGTACTTTACACAAAGTTTTTTCATGGTATATGTACTCTGATTCCACATAAAAAACAATCCATTAAACAGGGAATACAGGGAATATGTTTCACAAATTTGTCATTTTATTTACTCTCTCTCTCTCTCTCTCTCTCTCTCTCTCTCTCTCTCTCTCTTTCTTCTTCTTCTTCTTTTTCTTCTTCTTCTTCTTCTTCTTCTTCTTCTTCTTCTTCTTCTTCTTCTTCTTCTTTTTCTTCTTCTTCTTCTTCTTCTTCTTCTTCTTTGTGAACATACCTGAAGGAGTAATAAATAAAATTGTAATGTAACATATTGAGTGAAAACGTGGAATTAAAGTAATTTTTTCTTTCTTTCTTTCTTTTTTTCTTTCTTTCTTTCTTTATTTTTCTTTCTTTCTTTCTGTATTTCTTTCTTTCTTTTTTAGTAAATGCTCACTCTGAAAATAATATCATTGTTTTAATGGAGAGATTTTCAAATTGTTTTCTGAAAAGTAAATATTTTAATCTTTGTGGTAGGCATGGTGGGTAGATTTATCTCACATTATTTGATTCTACCATTGTAGCATTCAATAAACCATAGACAGTATGTAAATAAATCTAGTTATCAATTAATTTTTCTTGGGTCAAGTCTTTAGTGTTGTATTGACAAAGTCCACACTGAACCTCAGGTTGTCAAGGACAAATAAGTTTTCTTTTAGTATGTTTTCTGAATTTGCATTAAATACAATTATTTTGGTTTTGTGTGTAAAGATAAATTTTAATAAACACAGGTTCCACAAAAGTCCTACTACTAAGTCAAACAAAATATTTAATACTCTACACAGAAACTCTGAAACATTTTCAAAGAAATATTTTAAAAGCCTAAATAAATATGGTCAGATCCTTGCTCATGAATTAGAAGAGTCAGTGTTGCAAAACTGTTCACTTTCAACAAAGTTACCTGTAGATTCATTTTAGTAGTAAACAAAAATCTCCAGAGTGTGTGTGTGAGTGTGTGTGTGTGTATGTGCTTGTGTCTGTGTGTATACTATGTGTTTATGTGTGTGTGTATCTAAATTAGTAAGACGTTTTAAAAATTTTAGCATTGGCATGTTGAATAAGGCAGAAATATTTTTGAGAACTGAATCGTTAGATACCAAAAGTTTTTTTTTTTTTTTTTTTTTTTTTTTTTTTTTTTTTTTTTCCGATTTTAGAAAAATAGTTTTCAGTGGCTCTGGGTGAGGAACAGTGTGTAGATGCCGAGTGCTTGGTTACATCAGGCAGCAGCCCCTCGAGGTGGTCCGTGGGTCCCACTGCTGGTGGAAAAGATCCTCCCGGTTCTCCTTCTCCTGCACAACAGAAGACTGCTTCACTGCTCCTGTGGCCACTTCCTCTCCATAGGCGTGGACCAGCACAGTGCGGAAACTTTCGCCCGAGCCCCAGCTGCTCTGGCTCTTCCACACCAGGGTGGCGGGGGGCTGTGGGCCACCCCGGCACCAGCTGCCCACACCGTGACTGTCTGGCCGGCCCGCAAGACATACTTGGGTTTGAACTTACAGGCGATCTCATCGCCCTCCAGTACCTGCCTCTTAATCCTCCAGTTCCCCAGGGACTGATCCTTGTCTGAGTCCTTCTTGAGCCGCAGGAACCTGCCCTCCAGGTCAATCTCCTCCGTGCTGACGCTGCAGGTGGCCGAGGCCTGCTGGGCCAGGAGGAAGCTGCTGCTGCTGCTGGCCGAGCCAATGCTGCCCGAGCCAATGCCACTTGAGCCGCTGCCTGGGGGCTCCTCCGCCTCCAGATGCAGCCGCTTGCTTCGGCTTGAACGCCCAGCTCTGGACATGCTGCTGCTGCTGCTCCAGGTGGCCCGTGAGATGGTGACCCGTGTAGAGGGGCTGGGAGACAGCTTCAGCCTCTCCTCCTCGCCCTCTAGGAGCTTGCGGTAGGCGCTGATCTCCATGTCCAAGGTCAACTGGACGTCCAGCAACTCCTGGTACTCGGCCAGCTGTTGCTGCATCACATCACGCATCTCCATCATCTCCTGCTCCTTGGCGTCCAGCGTCTTCCGGAACTTCTCCCGCTCCTCAGTCCTGGCCCCTTCCAGCTCTCGGATGCGGTCCTCAGCAGCACTGGCCTGCTTCTGGAGGCTGGAGATCTGGTAGCTGGGGGACTCGATCCGCATGCGGGCCTCCTTCAGCTCCTCACGGGCAGCATACCAAAAGTTTTTATGAACACTTTTTAAGCTACAGTAATCAAGGCAGCTTTTTAGAATACAAAATTATTCACAGAAAATTAGAATTAATCCTGAAACATAGTCACATAGACATGGAAATTGTATTGGAAACAAACCTACTACCGATCAACTTTATATTACACCATGTGTGGAAGTTAAATATACAAATGCAAACGGATGAAATCTGACTACTATTATATATCATACAAAAAAGAGATCAATGCAGACAATAAATAAATATTTTTGAAGTTTGTAGAGGAGACTCTCTCTTTTTTTTTTAAATATTTATTTATTTTTAGTTCTTGGCCGGCACAACATCTTTGTTTGTTTGTGGTGCTGAGGACCGAACCCGGGCCGCACGCATGCCAGGCGAGCGCGCTACCGCTTGAGCCACATCCCCAGCCACACAGAAGAGACTCTCTTAATGTTTTTGTCATCTGCGTACCTCACTTTCTTAGAGTGTTCTATTTTAAAATCAAGAAGATGATTTCCATAAATTAGATTACATTAAAATTAAAAGTATTCACTAAAATAAACTCCTTTTTAAAATTGATTCTTAAGACATTTTACTTAAAAACATTTTTTGTATTAGGTACTTTACACAAAGTTTTTTCATGGTATATGTACTCTGATTCCACATAAAAAACAATCCATTAAACAGGGAATACAGGGAATATGTTTCACAAATTTGTCATTTTATTTACTCTCTCTCTCTCTCTCTCTCTCTCTCTCTCTCTCTCTCTCTCTCTCTTTCTTCTTCTTCTTCTTTTTCTTCTTCTTCTTCTTCTTCTTCTTCTTCTTCTTCTTCTTCTTCTTCTTCTTCTTCTTCTTCTTTTTCTTCTTCTTCTTCTTCTTCTTCTTCTTCTTCTTTGTGAACATACCTGAAGGAGTAATAAATAAAATTGTAATGTAACATATTGAGTGAAAACGTGGAATTAAAGTAATTTTTTCTTTCTTTCTTTCTTTTTTTCTTTCTTTCTTTCTTTATTTTTCTTTCTTTCTTTCTGTATTTCTTTCTTTCTTTTTTAGTAAATGCTCACTCTGAAAATAATATCATTGTTTTAATGGAGAGATTTTCAAATTGTTTTCTGAAAAGTAAATATTTTAATCTTTGTGGTAGGCATGGTGGGTAGATTTATCTCACATTATTTGATTCTACCATTGTAGCATTCAATAAACCATAGACAGTATGTAAATAAATCTAGTTATCAATTAATTTTTCTTGGGTCAAGTCTTTAGTGTTGTATTGACAAAGTCCACACTGAACCTCAGGTTGTCAAGGACAAATAAGTTTTCTTTTAGTATGTTTTCTGAATTTGCATTAAATACAATTATTTTGGTTTTGTGTGTAAAGATAAATTTTAATAAACACAGGTTCCACAAAAGTCCTACTACTAAGTCAAACAAAATATTTAATACTCTACACAGAAACTCTGAAACATTTTCAAAGAAATATTTTAAAAGCCTAAATAAATATGGTCAGATCCTTGCTCATGAATTAGAAGAGTCAGTGTTGCAAAACTGTTCACTTTCAACAAAGTTACCTGTAGATCCATTTTAGTAGTAAACAAAAATCTCCAGAGTGTGTGTGTGAGTGTGTGTGTGTATGTGCTTGTGTCTGTGTGTATACTATGTGTTTATGTGTGTGTGTATCTAAATTAGTAAGACGTTTTAAAAATTTTAGCATTGGCATGTTGAATAAGGCAGAAATATTTTTGAGAACTGAATCGTTAGATACCAAAAGTTTTTTTTTTTTTTTTTTTTTTTTTTTTTTTTTTTTTTTCCGATTTTAGAAAAATAGTTTTCAGTGGCTCTGGGTGAGGAACAGTGTGTAGATGCCGAGTGCTCGGTTACATCAGGCAGCAGCCCCTCGAGGTGGTCCGTGGGTCCCACTGCTGGTGGAAAAGATCCTCCCGGTTCTCCTTCTCCTGCACAACAGAAGACTGCTTCACTGCTCCTGTGGCCACTTCCTCTCCATAGGCGTGGACCAGCACAGTGCGGAAACTTTCGCCCGAGCCCCAGCTGCTCTGGCTCTTCCACACCAGGGTGGCGGGGGGCTGTGGGCCACCCCGGCACCAGCTGCCCACACCGTGACTGTCTGGCCGGCCCGCAAGACATACTTGGGTGTTAACTTACAGGCGATCTCATCGCCCTCCAGTACCTGCCTCTTAATCCTCCAGTTCCCCAGGGACTGATCCTTGTCTGAGTCCTTCTTGAGCCGCAGGAACCTGCCCTCCAGGTCAATCTCCTCCGTGCTGACGCTGCAGGTGGCCGAGGCCTGCTGGGCCAGGAGGAAGCTGCTGCTGCTGCTGGCCGAGCCAATGCTGCCCGAGCCAATGCCACTTGAGCCGCTGCCTGGGGGCTCCTCCGCCTCCAGATGCAGCCGCTTGCTTCGGCTTGAACGCCCAGCTCTGGACATGCTGCTGCTGCTGCTCCAGGTGGCCCGTGAGATGGTGACCCGTGTAGAGGGGCTGGGAGACAGCTTCAGCCTCTCCTCCTCGCCCTCTAGGAGCTTGCGGTAGGCGCTGATCTCCATGTCCAAGGTCAACTGGACGTCCAGCAACTCCTGGTACTCGGCCAGCTGTTGCTGCATCACATCACGCATCTCCATCATCTCCTGCTCCTTGGCGTCCAGCGTCTTCCGGAACTTCTCCCGCTCCTCAGTCCTGGCCCCTTCCAGCTCTCGGATGCGGTCCTCAGCAGCACTGGCCTGCTTCTGGAGGCTGGAGATCTGGTAGCTGGGGGACTCGATCCGCATGCGGGCCTCCTTCAGCTCCTCACGGGCAGCATACCAAAAGTTTTTATGAACACTTTTTAAGCTATAGTAATCAAGGCAGCTTTTTAGAATACAAAATTATTCACAGAAAATTAGAATTAATCCTGAAACATAGTCACATAGACATGGAAATTGTATTGGAAACAAACCTACTACCGATCAACTTTATATTACACCATGTGTGGAAGTTAAATATACAAATGCAAACGGATGAAATCTGACTACTATTATATATCATACAAAAAAGAGATCAATGCAGACAATAAATAAGTATTTTTGAAGTTTGTAGAGGAGACTCTCTCTTTTTTTTTTAAATATTTATTTATTTTTAGTTCTCGGGGGACACAACATCTTTGTTTGTTTGTGGTGCTGAGGACCGAACCCGGGCCGCACGCATGCCAGGCGAGCGCGCTACCGCTTGAGCCACATCCCCAGCCACACAGAGGAGACTCTCTTAATGTTTTTGTCATCTGCGTACCTCACTTTCTTAGAGTGTTCTATTTTAAAATCAAGAAGATGATTTCCATAAATTAGATTACATTAAAATTAAAAGTATTCACTAAAATAAACTCCTTTTTAAAATTGATTCTTAAGACATTTTACTTAAAAACATTTTTTGTATTAGGTACTTTACACAAAGTTTTTTCATGGTATATGTACTCTGATTCCACATAAAAAACAATCCATTAAACAGGGAATACAGGGAATATGTTTCACAAATTTGTCATTTTATTTACTCTCTCTCTCTCTCTCTCTCTCTCTCTCTCTCTTTCTTCTTCTTCTTCTTTTTCTTCTTCTTCTTCTTCTTCTTCTTCTTCTTCTTCTTCTTCTTCTTCTTCTTCTTTTTCTTCTTCTTCTTCTTCTTCTTCTTCTTCTTCTTTGTGAACATACCTGAAGGAGTAATAAATAAAATTGTAATGTAACATATTGAGTGAAAACGTGGAATTAAAGTAATTTTTTCTTTCTTTCTTTCTTTTTTTCTTTCTTTCTTTCTTTATTTTTCTTTCTTTCTTTCTGTATTTCTTTCTTTCTTTTTTAGTAAATGCTCACTCTGAAAATAATATCATTGTTTTAATGGAGAGATTTTCAAATTGTTTTCTGAAAAGTAAATATTTTAATCTTTGTGGTAGGCATGGTGGGTAGATTTATCTCACATTATTTGATTCTACCATTGTAGCATTCAATAAACCATAGACAGTATGTAAATAAATCTAGTTATCAATTAATTTTTCTTGGGTCAAGTCTTTAGTGTTGTATTGACAAAGTCCACACTGAACCTCAGGTTGTCAAGGACAAATAAGTTTTCTTTTAGTATGTTTTCTGAATTTGCATTAAATACAATTATTTTGGTTTTGTGTGTAAAGATAAATTTTAATAAACACAGGTTCCACAAAAGTCCTACTACTAAGTCAAACAAAATATTTAATACTCTACACAGAAACTCTGAAACATTTTCAAAGAAATATTTTAAAAGCCTAAATAAATATGGTCAGATCCTTGCTCATGAATTAGAAGAGTCAGTGTTGCAAAACTGTTCACTTTCAACAAAGTTACCTGTAGATCCATTTTAGTAGTAAACAAAAATCTCCAGAGTGTGTGTGTGAGTGTGTGTGTGTATGTGCTTGTGTCTGTGTGTATACTATGTGTTTATGTGTGTGTGTATCTAAATTAGTAAGACGTTTTAAAAATTTTAGCATTGGCATGTTGAATAAGGCAGAAATATTTTTGAGAACTGAATCGTTAGATACCAAAAGTTTTTTTTTTTTTTTTTCCGATTTTAGAAAAATAGTTTTCAGTGGCTCTGGGTGAGGAACAGTGTGTAGATGCCGAGTGCTCGGTTACATCAGGCAGCAGCCCCTCGAGGTGGTCCGTGGGTCCCACTGCTGGTGGAAAAGATCCTCCCGGTTCTCCTTCTCCTGCACAACAGAAGACTGCTTCACTGCTCCTGTGGCCACTTCCTCTCCATAGGCGTGGACCAGCACAGTGCGGAAACTTTCGCCCGAGCCCCAGCTGCTCTGGCTCTTCCACACCAGGGTGGCGGGGGGCTGTGGGCCACCCCGGCACCAGCTGCCCACACCGTGACTGTCTGGCCGGCCCGCAAGACATACTTGGGTGTTAACTTACAGGCGATCTCATCGCCCTCCAGTACCTGCCTCTTAATCCTCCAGTTCCCCAGGGACTGATCCTTGTCTGAGTCCTTCTTGAGCCGCAGGAACCTGCCCTCCAGGTCAATCTCCTCCGTGCTGACGCTGCAGGTGGCCGAGGCCTGCTGGGCCAGGAGGAAGCTGCTGCTGCTGCTGCTGCTGCTGCTGCTGCTGCTGGCCCAGCCAATGCTGCCCGAGCCAATGCCACTTGAGCCGCTGCCTGGGGGCTCCTCCGCCTCCAGACGCAGCCGCTTGCTTCGGCTTGAACGCCCAGCTCTGGACATGCTGCTGCTGCTGCTCCAGGTGGCCCGTGAGATGGTGACCCGTGAGGAGGGGCTGGGAGACAGCTTCAGCCTCTCCTCCTCGCCCTCTAGGAGCTTGCGGTAGGCGCTGATCTCCATGTCCAAGGTCAACTGGACGTCCAGCAACTCCTGGTACTCGGCCAGCTGTTGCTGCATCACATCACGCATCTCCATCATCTCCTGCTCCTTGGCGTCCAGCGTCTTCCGGAACTTCTCCCGCTCCTCAGTCCTGGCCCCTTCCAGCTCTCGGATGCGGTCCTCAGCAGCACTGGCCTGCTTCTGGAGGCTGGAGATCTGGTAGCTGGGGGACTCGATCCGCATGCGGGCCTCCTTCAGCTCCTCACGGGCAGCATACCAAAAGTTTTTATGAACACTTTTTAAGCTATAGTAATCAAGGCAGCTTTTTAGAATACAAAATTATTCACAGAAAATTAGAATTAATCCTGAAACATAGTCACATAGACATGGAAATTGTATTGGAAACAAACCTACTACCGATCAACTTTATATTACACCATGTGTGGAAGTTAAATATACAAATGCAAACGGATGAAATCTGACTACTATTATATATCATACAAAAAAGAGATCAATGCAGACAATAAATAAGTATTTTTGAAGTTTGTAGAGGAGACTCTCTCTTTTTTTTTTAAATATTTATTTATTTTTAGTTCTCGGGGGACACAACATCTTTGTTTGTTTGTGGTGCTGAGGACCGAACCCGGGCCGCACGCATGCCAGGCGAGCGCGCTACCGCTTGAGCCACATCCCCAGCCACACAGAGGAGACTCTCTTAATGTTTTTGTCATCTGCGTACCTCACTTTCTTAGAGTGTTCTATTTTAAAATCAAGAAGATGATTTCCATAAATTAGATTACATTAAAATTAAAAGTATTCACTAAAATAAACTCCTTTTTAAAATTGATTCTTAAGACATTTTACTTAAAAACATTTTTTGTATTAGGTACTTTACACAAAGTTTTTTCATGGTATATGTACTCTGATTCCACATAAAAAACAATCCATTAAACAGGGAATACAGGGAATATGTTTCACAAATTTGTCATTTTATTTACTCTCTCTCTCTCTCTCTCTCTCTCTCTCTCTCTTTCTTCTTCTTCTTCTTTTTCTTCTTCTTCTTCTTCTTCTTCTTCTTCTTCTTCTTCTTCTTCTTCTTCTTCTTCTTTTTCTTCTTCTTCTTCTTCTTCTTCTTCTTCTTTGTGAACATACCTGAAGGAGTAATAAATAAAATTGTAATGTAACATATTGAGTGAAAACGTGGAATTAAAGTAATTTTTTCTTTCTTTCTTTCTTTTTTTCTTTCTTTCTTTCTTTATTTTTCTTTCTTTCTTTCTGTATTTCTTTCTTTCTTTTTTAGTAAATGCTCACTCTGAAAATAATATCATTGTTTTAATGGAGAGATTTTCAAATTGTTTTCTGAAAAGTAAATATTTTAATCTTTGTGGTAGGCATGGTGGGTAGATTTATCTCACATTATTTGATTCTACCATTGTAGCATTCAATAAACCATAGACAGTATGTAAATAAATCTAGTTATCAATTAATTTTTCTTGGGTCAAGTCTTTAGTGTTGTATTGACAAAGTCCACACTGAACCTCAGGTTGTCAAGGACAAATAAGTTTTCTTTTAGTATGTTTTCTGAATTTGCATTAAATACAATTATTTTGGTTTTGTGTGTAAAGATAAATTTTAATAAACACAGGTTCCACAAAAGTCCTACTACTAAGTCAAACAAAATATTTAATACTCTACACAGAAACTCTGAAACATTTTCAAAGAAATATTTTAAAAGCCTAAATAAATATGGTCAGATCCTTGCTCATGAATTAGAAGAGTCAGTGTTGCAAAACTGTTCACTTTCAACAAAGTTACCTGTAGATCCATTTTAGTAGTAAACAAAAATCTCCAGAGTGTGTGTGTGAGTGTGTGTGTGTATGTGCTTGTGTCTGTGTGTATACTATGTGTTTATGTGTGTGTGTATCTAAATTAGTAAGACGTTTTAAAAATTTTAGCATTGGCATGTTGAATAAGGCAGAAATATTTTTGAGAACTGAATCGTTAGATACCAAAAGTTTTTTTTTTTTTTTTTTTTTTTTTTTTTTTTTTTTTTTTTTTTTTTTTTTTCCGATTTTAGAAAAATAGTTTTCAGTGGCTCTGGGTGAGGAACAGTGTGTAGATGCCGAGTGCTCGGTTACATCAGGCAGCAGCCCCTCGAGGTGGTCCGTGGGTCCCACTGCTGGTGGAAAAGATCCTCCCGGTTCTCCTTCTCCTGCACAACAGAAGACTGCTTCACTGCTCCTGTGGCCACTTCCTCTCCATAGGCGTGGACCAGCACAGTGCGGAAACTTTCGCCCGAGCCCCAGCTGCTCTGGCTCTTCCACACCAGGGTGGCGGGGGGCTGTGGGCCACCCCGGCACCAGCTGCCCACACCGTGACTGTCTGGCCGGCCCGCAAGACATACTTGGGTGTTAACTTACAGGCGATCTCATCGCCCTCCAGTACCTGCCTCTTAATCCTCCAGTTCCCCAGGGACTGATCCTTGTCTGAGTCCTTCTTGAGCCGCAGGAACCTGCCCTCCAGGTCAATCTCCTCCGTGCTGACGCTGCAGGTGGCCGAGGCCTGCTGGGCCAGGAGGAAGCTGCTGCTGCTGCTGGCCGAGCCAATGCTGCCCGAGCCAATGCCACTTGAGCCGCTGCCTGGGGGCTCCTCCGCCTCCAGATGCACCCGCTTGCTTCGGCTTGAACGCCCAGCTCTGGACATGCTGCTGCTGCTGCTCCAGGTGGCCCGTGAGATGGTGACCCGTGTAGAGGGGCTGGGAGACAGCTTCAGCCTCTCCTCCTCGCCCTCTAGGAGCTTGCGGTAGGCGCTGATCTCCATGTCCAAGGTCAACTGGACGTCCAGCAACTCCTGGTACTCGGCCAGCTGTTGCTGCATCACATCACGCATCTCCATCATCTCCTGCTCCTTGGCGTCCAGCGTCTTCCGGAACTTCTCCCGCTCCTCAGTCCTGGCCCCTTCCAGCTCTCGGATGCGGTCCTCAGCAGCACTGGCCTGCTTCTGGAGGCTGGAGATCTGGTAGCTGGGGGACTCGATCCGCATGCGGGCCTCCTTCAGCTCCTCACGGGCAGCATACCAAAAGTTTTTATGAACACTTTTTAAGCTATAGTAATCAAGGCAGCTTTTTAGAATACAAAATTATTCACAGAAAATTAGAATTAATCCTGAAACATAGTCACATAGACATGGAAATTGTATTGGAAACAAACCTACTACCGATCAACTTTATATTACACCATGTGTGGAAGTTAAATATACAAATGCAAACGGATGAAATCTGACTACTATTATATATCATACAAAAAAGAGATCAATGCAGACAATAAATAAATATTTTTGAAGTTTGTAGAGGAGACTCTCTCTTTTTTTTAAAAAATAATTATTTATTTTTAGTTCTCGGCGGACACAACATCTTTGTTTGTTTGTGGTGCTGAGGACCGAACCCGGGCCGCACGCATGCCAGGCGAGCGCGCTACCGCTTGAGCCACATCCCCAGCCACACAGAGGAGACTCTCTTAATGTTTTTGTCATCTGCTTACCTCACTTTCTTAGAGTGTTCTATTTTAAAATCAAGAAGATGATTTCCATAAATTAGATTACATTAAAATTAAAAGTATTCACTAAAATAAACTCCTTTTTAAAATTGATTCTTAAGACATTTTACTTAAAAACATTTTTTGTATTAGGTACTTTACACAAAGTTTTTTCATGGTATATGTACTCTGATTCCACATAAAAAACAATCCATTAAACAGGGAATACAGGGAATATGTTTCACAAATTTGTCATTTTATTTACTCTCTCTCTCTCTCTCTCTCTCTCTCTCTCTCTCTCTCTCTCTTTCTTCTTCTTCTTCTTTTTCTTCTTCTTCTTCTTCTTCTTCATCTTCTTTTTCTTCTTCTTTTTCTTCTTCTTCTTCTTCTTCTTCTTCTTTGTGAACATACCTGAAGGAGTAATAAATAAAATTGTAATGTAACATATTGAGTGAAAACGTGGAATTAAAGTAATTTTTTCTTTCTTTCTTTCTTTTTTTCTTTCTTTCTTTCTTTATTTTTCTTTCTTTCTTTCTGTATTTCTTTCTTTCTTTTTTAGTAAATGCTCACTCTGAAAATAATATCATTGTTTTAATGGAGAGATTTTCAAATTGTTTTCTGAAAAGTAAATATTTTAATCTTTGTGGTAGGCATGGTGGGTAGATTTATCTCACATTATTTGATTCTACCATTGTAGCATTCAATAAACCATAGACAGTATGTAAATAAATCTAGTTATCAATTAATTTTTCTTGGGTCAAGTCTTTAGTGTTGTATTGACAAAGTCCACACTGAACCTCAGGTTGTCAAGGACAAATAAGTTTTCTTTTAGTATGTTTTCTGAATTTGCATTAAATACAATTATTTTGGTTTTGTGTGTAAAGATAAATTTTAATAAACACAGGTTCCACAAAAGTCCTACTACTAAGTCAAACAAAATATTTAATACTCTACACAGAAACTCTGAAACATTTTCAAAGAAATATTTTAAAAGCCTAAATAAATATGGTCAGATCCTTGCTCATGAATTAGAAGAGTCAGTGTTGCAAAACTGTTCACTTTCAAAAAAGTTACCTGTAGATCCATTTTAGTAGTAAACAAAAATCTCCAGAGTGTGTGTGTGAGTGTGTGTGTGTATGTGCTTGTGTCTGTGTGTATACTATGTGTTTATGTGTGTGTGTATCTAAATTAGTAAGACGTTTTAAAAATTTTAGCATTGGCATGTTGAATAAGGCAGAAATATTTTTGAGAACTGAATCATTAGATACCAAAAGTTTTTTTTTTTTCTTTTTTTTCCGATTTTAGAAAAATAGTTTTCAGTGGCTCTGGGTGAGGAACAGTGTGTAGATGCCGAGTGCTCGGTTACATCAGGCAGCAGCCCCTCGAGGTGGTCCGTGGGTCCCCCTGCTGGTGGAAAAGATCCTCCCGGTTCTCCTTCTCCCGCACCACAGAAGACTGCTTCACTGCTCCTGTGGCCACTTCCTCTCCATCGGCGTGGACCAGCACAGTGCGGAAACTTTCGCCCGAGCCCCAGCTGCTCTGGCTCTTCCACACCAGGGTGGCGGGGGGCTGTGGGCCACCCCGGCACCAGCTGCCCACACCGTGACTGTCTGGCCGGCCCGCAGGACGTACTTGGGTGTGAACTTACAGGCGATCTCATCGCCCTCCAGGACCTGCCTCTTAATCCTCCAGTTCCCCAGGGACTGATCCTTGTCTGAGTCCTTCTTGAGCCTCAGGAACCTGCCCTCCAGGTCAATCTCCTCCGTGCTGACGCTGCAGGTGGCCGAGGCCTGCTGGGCCAGGAGGAAGCTGCTGCTGCTGCTGCCCGAGCCAATGCTGCCCGAGCCAATGCCACTTGAGCCGCTGCCTGGGGGCTCCTCCGCCTCCAGACGCAGCCGCTTGCTTCGGCTTGAACGCCCAGCTCTGGACATGCTGCTGCTGCTGCTCCAGGTGGCCCGTGAGATGGTGACCCGTGAGGAGGGGCTGGGAGCCAGCTTCAGCCTCTCCTCCTCGCCCTCTAGGAGCTTGCGGTAGGCGCTGATCTCCATGTCCAAGGTCAACTGGACGTCCAGCAACTCCTGGTACTCGGCCAGCTGTTGCTGCATCACATCACGCATCTCCATCATCTCCTGCTCCTTGGCGTCCAGCGTCTTCCGGAACTTCTCCCGCTCCTCAGTCCTGGCCCCTTCCAGCTCTCGGATGCGGTCCTCAGCAGCACTGGCCTGCTTCTGGAGGCTGGAGATCTGGTAGCTGGGGGACTCGATCCGCATGCGGGCCTCCTTCAGCTCCTCACGGGCAGCATACCAAAAGTTTTTATGAACACTTTTTAAGCTACAGTAATCAAGGCAGCTTTTTAGAATACAAAAATATTCACAGAAAATTAGAATTAATCCTGAAACATAGTCACATAGACATGGAAATTGTATTGGAAACAAACCTACTACCGATCAACTTTATATTACACCATGTGTGGAAGTTAAATATACAAATGCAAACGGATGAAATCTGACTACTATTATATATCATACAAAAAAGAGATCAATGCAGAAAATAAATAAATATTTTTGAAGGTTGTAGAGGAGACTCTCTTTTTTTTTTTAAATATTTATTTATTTTGAGTTCTCGGCGGACACAACACCTTTGCTTGTTTGTGGTGCTGAGGATCGAACCCGGGCCGCACGCATGCCAGGCGAGCACGCTACCGCTTGAGCCACATCCCCAGCCAAGCGGAGGAGACTCTCTTAATGTTTTTGTCATCTGCGTACCTCACTTTCTTAGAGTGTTCTATTTTCAAATCAAGAAGATGATTTCCATAAATTAGATTACATTAAAATTAAAAGTATTCACTAAAATAAACTCCTTTTTAAAATTGATTCTTAAGACATTTTACTTAAAACCATTTTTTGTATTAGGTACTTTACACAAAGTTTTTTCATGGTATATGTACTCTGATTCCACATAAAAAACAATCCATTAAACAGGGAATACAGGGAAGATGTTTCACAAATTTGTCATTTTATTTACTCTCTCTCTCTCTCTCTCTCTCTCTCTCTCTCTTTCTTCTTCTTCTTCTTTTTCTTCTTCTTCTTCTTCTTCTTCTTCTTCTTCTTCTTCTTCTTCTTCTTCTTCTTCTTCTTCTTCTTCGTGAACATACCTGAAGGAGTAATAAATAAAATTGTAATGTAACATATTGAGTGAAAACGTGGAATTAAAGTAAATTTTTCTTTCTTTCTTTCTTTTTTCTTTCTTTCTTTCTTTATTTATTTTTCTTTCTTTCTTTCTGTATTTCTTTCTTTCTTTTTTAGTAAATGCTCACTCTGAAAATAATATCATTGTTTTAATGGAGAGATTTTCAAATTGTTTTCTGAAAAGTAAATATTTTAATCTTTGTGGTATGCATGGTGCGTAGATTTATCTCACATTATTTGATTCTACCATTGTAGAATTCAATAAACCATAGACAGTATGTAAATAAATCTAGTTATCAATTAATTTTTCTTGGGTCAGGTCTTTAGTGTTGTATTGACAAAGTCCACACTGAACCTCAGGTTGTCAAGGACAAATAAGTTTTCTTTTAGTATGTTTTCTGAATTTGCATTAAATACAATTATTTTGGTTTTGTGTGTAAAGATAAATTTTAATAAACACAGGTTCCACAAAAGTCCTACTACTAAGTCAAACAAAATATTTAATACTCTACACAGAAACTCTGAAACATTTTCAAAGAAATATTTAAAAGCCTAAATAAATATGGTCAGAGCCTTGCTCATGAATTAGAAGAGTCAGTGTTGCAAAACTGTTCACTTTCAACAAAGTTACCTGTAGATTCATTTTAGTAGTAAACAAAAATCTCCAGAGTGTGTGTGTGAGTGTGTGTGTGTGTATGTGCTTGTGTCTGTGTGTGTGCTATGTGTTTATGTGTGTGTGTATCTAAATTAGTAAGACGTTTTAAAAATTTTAGCATTGGCATGTTGAATAAGGCAGAAATATTTTTGAGAACTGAATCATTAGATACCAAAAGTTTTTTTTTTTTCTTTTTTTTCCGATTTTAGAAAAATAGTTTTCAGTGGCTCTGGGTGAGGAACAGTGTGTAGATGCCGAGTGCTCGGTTACATCAGGCAGCAGCCCCTCGAGGTGGTCCGTGGGTCCCCCTGCTGGTGGAAAAGATCCTCCCGGTTCTCCTTCTCCCGCACCACAGAAGACTGCTTCACTGCTCCTGTGGCCACTTCCTCTCCATCGGCGTGGACCAGCACAGTGCGGAAACTTTCGCCCGAGCCCCAGCTGCTCTGGCTCTTCCACACCAGGGTGGCGGGGGGCTGTGGGCCACCCCGGCACCAGCTGCCCACACCGTGACTGTCTGGCCGGCCCGCAGGACGTACTTGGGTGTGAACTTACAGGCGATCTCATCGCCCTCCAGGACCTGCCTCTTAATCCTCCAGTTCCCCAGGGACTGATCCTTGTCTGAGTCCTTCTTGAGCCTCAGGAACCTGCCCTCCAGGTCAATCTCCTCCGTGCTGACGCTGCAGGTGGCCGAGGCCTGCTGGGCCAGGAGGAAGCTGCTGCTGCTGCTGCCCGAGCCAATGCTGCCCGAGCCAATGCCACTTGAGCCGCTGCCTGGGGGCTCCTCCGCCTCCAGACGCAGCCGCTTGCTTCGGCTTGAACGCCCAGCTCTGGACATGCTGCTGCTGCTGCTCCAGGTGGCCCGTGAGATGGTGACCCGTGAGGAGGGGCTGGGAGCCAGCTTCAGCCTCTCCTCCTCGCCCTCTAGGAGCTTGCGGTAGGCGCTGATCTCCATGTCCAAGGTCAACTGGACGTCCAGCAACTCCTGGTACTCGGCCAGCTGTTGCTGCATCACATCACGCATCTCCATCATCTCCTGCTCCTTGGCGTCCAGCGTCTTCCGGAACTTCTCCCGCTCCTCAGTCCTGGCCCCTTCCAGCTCTCGGATGCGGTCCTCAGCAGCACTGGCCTGCTTCTGGAGGCTGGAGATCTGGTAGCTGGGGGACTCGATCCGCATGCGGGCCTCCTTCAGCTCCTCACGGGCAGCATACCAAAAGTTTTTATGAACACTTTTTAAGCTACAGTAATCAAGGCAGCTTTTTAGAATACAAAAATATTCACAGAAAATTAGAATTAATCCTGAAACATAGTCACATAGACATGGAAATTGTATTGGAAACAAACCTACTACCGATCAACTTTATATTACACCATGTGTGGAAGTTAAATATACAAATGCAAACGGATGAAATCTGACTACTATTATATATCATACAAAAAAGAGATCAATGCAGAAAATAAATAAATATTTTTGAAGCTTGTAGAGGAGACTCTCTTTTTTTTTTTAAATATTTATTTATTTTGAGTTCTCGGCGGACACAACACCTTTGCTTGTTTGTGGTGCTGAGGATCGAACCCGGGCCGCACGCATGCCAGGCGAGCGCGCTACCGCTTGAGCCACATCCCCAGCCAAGCGGAGGAGACTCTCTTAATGTTTTTGTCATCTGCGTACCTCACTTTCTTAGAGTGTTCTATTTTCAAATCAAGAAGATGATTTCCATAAATTAGATTACATTAAAATTAAAAGTATTCACTAAAATGAACTCCTTTTTAAAATTGATTCTTAAGACATTTTACTTAAAACCATTTTTTGTATTAGGTACTTTACACAAAGTTTTTTCATGGTATATGTACTCTGATTCCACATAAAAAACAATCCATTAAACAGGGAATACAGGGAAGATGTTTCACAAATTTGTCATTTTATTTACTCTCTCTCTCTCTCTCTCTCTCTCTCTCTTTCTTCTTCTTCTTCTTTTTCTTCTTCTTCTTCTTCTTCTTCTTCTTCTTCTTCTTCTTCTTCTTCTTCTTCTTCTTCTTCTTCGTAAACATACCTGAAGGAGTAATAAATAAAATTGTAATGTAACATATTGAGTGAAAACGTGGAATTAAAGTAAATTTTTCTTTCTTTCTTTCTTTTTTCTTTCTTTCTTTCTTTATTTATTTTTCTTTCTTTCTTTCTGTATTTCTTTCTTTCTTTTTTAGTAAATGCTCACTCTGAAAATAATATCATTGTTTTAATGGAGAGATTTTCAAATTGTTTTCTGAAAAGTAAATATTTTAATCTTTGTGGTAGGCATGGTGGGTAGATTTATCTCACATTATTTGATTCTACCATTGTAGCATTCAATAAACCATAGACAGTATGTAAATAAATCTAGTTATCAATTAATTTTTCTTGGGTCAGGTCTTTAGTGTTGTATTGACAAAGTCCACACTGAACCTCAGGTTGTCAAGGACAAATAAGTTTTCTTTTAGTATGTTTTCTGAATTTGCATTAAATACAATTATTTTGGTTTTGTGTGTAAAGATAAATTTTAATAAACACAGGTTCCACAAAAGTCCTACTACTAAGTCAAACCAAATATTTAATACTCTACACAGAAACTCTGAAACATTTTCAAAGAAATATTTAAAAGCCTAAATAAATATGGTCAGAGCCTTGCTCATGAATTAGAAGAGTCAGTGTTGCAAAACTGTTCACTTTCAACAAAGTTACCTGTAGATTCATTTTAGTAGTAAACAAAAATCTCCAGAGTGTGTGTGTGAGTGTGTGTGTGTGTATGTGCTTGTGTCTGTGTGTGTGCTATGTGTTTATGTGTGTGTGTATCTAAATTAGTAAGACGTTTTAAAAATTTTAGCATTGGCATGTTGAATAAGGCAGAAATATTTTTGAGAACTGAATCATTAGATACCAAAAGTTTTTTTTTTTTCTTTTTTTTCCGATTTTAGAAAAATAGTTTTCAGTGGCTCTGGGTGAGGAACAGTGTGTAGATGCCGAGTGCTCGGTTACATCAGGCAGCAGCCCCTCGAGGTGGTCCGTGGGTCCCCCTGCTGGTGGAAAAGATCCTCCCGGTTCTCCTTCTCCCGCACCACAGAAGACTGCTTCACTGCTCCTGTGGCCACTTCCTCTCCATCGGCGTGGACCAGCACAGTGCGGAAACTTTCGCCCGAGCCCCAGCTGCTCTGGCTCTTCCACACCAGGGTGGCGGGGGGCTGTGGGCCACCCCGGCACCAGCTGCCCACACCGTGACTGTCTGGCCGGCCCGCAGGACGTACTTGGGTGTGAACTTACAGGCGATCTCATCGCCCTCCAGGACCTGCCTCTTAATCCTCCAGTTCCCCAGGGACTGATCCTTGTCTGAGTCCTTCTTGAGCCTCAGGAACCTGCCCTCCAGGTCAATCTCCTCCGTGCTGACGCTGCAGGTGGCAGAGGCCTGCTGGGCCAGGAGGAAGCTGCTGCTGCTGCTGCCCGAGCCAATGCTGCCCGAGCCAATGCCACTTGAGCCGCTGCCTGGGGGCTCCTCCGCCTCCAGACGCAGCCGCTTGCTTCGGCTTGAACGCCCAGCTCTGGACATGCTGCTGCTGCTGCTCCAGGTGGCCCGTGAGATGGTGACCCGTGAGGAGGGGCTGGGAGCCAGCTTCAGCCTCTCCTCCTCGCCCTCTAGGAGCTTGCGGTAGGCGCTGATCTCCATGTCCAAGGTCAACTGGACGTCCAGCAACTCCTGGTACTCGGCCAGCTGTTGCTGCATCACATCACGCATCTCCATCATCTCCTGCTCCTTGGCGTCCAGCGTCTTCCGGAACTTCTCCCGCTCCTCAGTCCTGGCCCCTTCCAGCTCTCGGATGCGGTCCTCAGCAGCACTGGCCTGCTTCTGGAGGCTGGAGATCTGGTAGCTGGGGGACTCGATCCGCATGCGGGCCTCCTTCAGCTCCTCACGGGCAGCATACCAAAAGTTTTTATGAACACTTTTTAAGCTACAGTAATCAAGGCAGCTTTTTAGAATACAAAAATATTCACAGAAAATTAGAATTAATCCTGAAACATAGTCACATAGACATGGAAATTGTATTGGAAACAAACCTACTACCGATCAACTTTATATTACACCATGTGTGGAAGTTAAATATACAAATGCAAACGGATGAAATCTGACTACTATTATATATCATACAAAAAAGAGATCAATGCAGAAAATAAATAAATATTTTTGAAGCTTGTAGAGGAGACTCTCTTTTTTTTTTTAAATATTTATTTATTTTGAGTTCTCGGCGGACACAACACCTTTGCTTGTTTGTGGTGCTGAGGATCGAACCCGGGCCGCACGCATGCCAGGCGAGCGCGCTACCGCTTGAGCCACATCCCCAGCCAAACAGAGTAGACTCTCTTAATGTTTTTGTCATCTGCGTACCTCACTTTCTTAGAGTGTTCTATTTTCAAATCAAGAAGATGATTTCCATAAATTAGATTACATTAAAATTAAAAGTATTCACTAAAATAAACTCCTTTTTAAAATTGATTCTTAAGACATTTTACTTAAAACCATTTTTTGTATTAGGTACTTTACACAAAGTTTTTTCATGGTATATGTACTCTGATTCCACATAAAAAACAATCCATTAAACAGGGAATACAGGGAAGATGTTTCACAAATTTGTCATTTTATTTACTCTCTCTCTCTCTCTCTCTCTCTCTCTCTCTCTCTCTCTCTCTTTCTTCTTCTTCTTCTTTTTCTTCTTCTTCTTCTTCTTCTTCTTCTTCTTCTTCTTCTTCTTCTTCGTGAACATACCTGAAGGAGTAATAAATAAAATTGTAATGTAACATATTGAGTGAAAACGTGGAATTAAAGTAAATTTTTCTTTCTTTCTTTCTTTTTTCTTTCTTTCTTTCTTTATTTATTTTTCTTTCTTTCTTTCTGTATTTCTTTCTTTCTTTTTTAGTAAATGCTCACTCTGAAAATAATATCATTGTTTTAATGGAGAGATTTTCAAATTGTTTTCTGAAAAGTAAATATTTTAATCTTTGTGGTAGGCATGGTGGGTAGATTTATCTCACATTATTTGATTCTACCATTGTAGCATTCAATAAACCCTAGACAGTATGTAAATAAATCTAGTTATCAATTAATTTTTCTTGGGTCAGGTCTTTAGTGTTGTATTGACAAAGTCCACACTGAACCTCAGGTTGTCAAGGACAAATAAGTTTTCTTTTAGTATGTTTTCTGAATTTGCATTAAATACAATTATTTTGGTTTTGTGTGTACAGATAAATTTTAATAAACACAGGTTCCACAAAAGTCCTACTACTAAGTCAAACAAAATATTTAATACTCTACACAGAAACTCTGAAACATTTTCAAAGAAATATTTAAAAGCCTAAATAAATATGGTCAGATCCTTGCTCATGAATTAGAAGAGTCAGTGTTGCAAAACTGTTCACTTTCAACAAAGTTACCTGTAGATTCATTTTAGTAGTAAACAAAAATCTCCAGAGTGTGTGTGTGAGTGTGTGTGTGTGTATGTGCTTGTGTCTGTGTGTGTGCTATGTGTTTATGTGTGTGTGTATCTAAATTAGTAAGACGTTTTAAAAATTTTAGCATTGGCATGTTGAATAAGGCAGAAATATTTTTGAGAACTGAATCATTAGATACCAAAAGTTTTTTTTTTTCTTTTTTTTCCGATTTTAGAAAAATAGTTTTCAGTGGCTCTGGGTGAGGAACAGTGTGTAGATGCCGAGTGCTCGGTTACATCAGGCAGCAGCCCCTCGAGGTGGTCCGTGGGTCCCCCTGCTGGTGGAAAAGATCCTCCCGGTTCTCCTTCTCCCGCACCACAGAAGACTGCTTCACTGCTCCTGTGGCCACTTCCTCTCCATCGGCGTGGACCAGCACAGTGCGGAAACTTTCGCCCGAGCCCCAGCTGCTCTGGCTCTTCCACACCAGGGTGGCGGGGGGCTGTGGGCCACCCCGGCACCAGCTGCCCACACCGTGACTGTCTGGCCGGCCCGCAGGACGTACTTGGGTGTGAACTTACAGGCGATCTCATCGCCCTCCAGGACCTGCCTCTTAATCCTCCAGTTCCCCAGGGACTGATCCTTGTCTGAGTCCTTCTTGAGCCTCAGGAACCTGCCCTCCAGGTCAATCTCCTCCGTGCTGACGCTGCAGGTGGCAGAGGCCTGCTGGGCCAGGAGGAAGCTGCTGCTGCTGCTGCCCGAGCCAATGCTGCCCGAGCCAATGCCACTTGAGCCGCTGCCTGGGGGCTCCTCCGCCTCCAGACGCAGCCGCTTGCTTCGGCTTGAACGCCCAGCTCTGGACATGCTGCTGCTGCTGCTCCAGGTGGCCCGTGAGATGGTGACCCGTGAGGAGGGGCTGGGAGCCAGCTTCAGCCTCTCCTCCTCGCCCTCTAGGAGCTTGCGGTAGGCGCTGATCTCCATGTCCAAGGTCAACTGGACGTCCAGCAACTCCTGGTACTCGGCCAGCTGTTGCTGCATCACATCACGCATCTCCATCATCTCCTGCTCCTTGGCGTCCAGCGTCTTCCGGAACTTCTCCCGCTCCTCAGTCCTGGCCCCTTCCAGCTCTCGGATGCGGTCCTCAGCAGCACTGGCCTGCTTCTGGAGGCTGGAGATCTGGTAGCTGGGGGACTCGATCCGCATGCGGGCCTCCTTCAGCTCCTCACGGGCAGCATACCAAAAGTTTTTATGAACACTTTTTAAGCTACAGTAATCAAGGCAGCTTTTTAGAATACAAAAATATTCACAGAAAATTAGAATTAATCCTGAAACATAGTCACATAGACATGGAAATTGTATTGGAAACAAACCTACTACCGATCAACTTTATATTACACCATGTGTGGAAGTTAAATATACAAATGCAAACGGATGAAATCTGACTACTATTATATATCATACAAAAAAGAGATCAATGCAGAAAATAAATAAATATTTTTGAAGCTTGTAGAGGAGACTCTCTTTTTTTTTTAAATATTTATTTATTTTGAGTTCTCGGCGGACACAACACCTTTGCTTGTTTGTGGTGCTGAGGATCGAACCCGGGCCGCATGCATGCCAGGCAAGCGCGCTACCTCTTGAGCCACATCCCCAGCCAAGCGGAGGAGACTCTCTTAATGTTTTTGTCATCTGGGTACCTCACTTTCTTAGAGTGTTCTATTTTCAAATCAAGAAGATGATTTCCATAAATTAGATTACATTAAAATTAAAAGTATTCACTAAAATAAACTCCTTTTTAAAATTGATTCTTAAGACATTTTACTTAAAACCATTTTTTGTATTAGGTACTTTACACAAAGTTTTTTCATGGTATATGTACTCTGATTCCACATAAAAAACAATCCATTAAACAGGGAATACAGGGAAGATGTTTCACAAATTTGTCATTTTATTTACTCTCTCTCTCTCTCTCTCTCTCTCTCTCTCTCTCTCTCTCTTTCTTCTTCTTCTTCTTTTTCTTCTTCTTCTTCTTCTTCTTCTTCTTCTTCTTCTTCTTCTTCTTCTTCTTCTTCTTCGTGAACATACCTGAAGGAGTAATAAATAAAATTGTAATGTAACATATTGAGTGAAAACGTGGAATTAAAGTAAATTTTTCTTTCTTTCTTTCTTTTTTCTTTCTTTCTTTCTTTATTTATTTTTCTTTCTTTCTTTCTGTATTTCTTTCTTTCTTTTTTAGTAAATGCTCACTCTGAAAATAATATCATTGTTTTAATGGAGAGATTTTCAAATTGTTTTCTGAAAAGTAAATATTTTAATCTTTGTGGTAGGCATGGTGGGTAGATTTATCTCACATTATTTGATTCTACCATTGTAGCATTCAATAAACCATAGACAGTATGTAAATAAATCTAGTTATCAATTAATTTTTCTTGGGTCAGGTCTTTAGTGTTGTATTGACAAAGTCCACACTGAACCTCAGGTTGTCAAGGACAAATAAGTTTTCTTTTAGTATGTTTTCTGAATTTGCATTAAATACAATTATTTTGGTTTTGTGTGTACAGATAAATTTTAATAAACACAGGTTCCACAAAAGTCCTACTACTAAGTCAAACAAAATATTTAATACTCTACACAGAAACTCTGAAACATTTTCAAAGAAATATTTAAAAGCCTAAATAAATATGGTCAGATCCTTGCTCATGAATTAGAAGAGTCAGTGTTGCAAAACTGTTCACTTTCAACAAAGTTACCTGTAGATTCATTTTAGTAGTAAACAAAAATCTCCAGAGTGTGTGTGTGAGTGTGTGTGTGTGTATGTGCTTGTGTCTGTGTGTGTGCTATGTGTTTATGTGTGTGTGTATCTAAATTAGTAAGACGTTTTAAAAATTTTAGCATTGGCATGTTGAATAAGGCAGAAATATTTTTGAGAACTGAATCATTAGATACCAAAAGTTTTTTTTTTTCTTTTTTTTCCGATTTTAGAAAAATAGTTTTCAGTGGCTCTGGGTGAGGAACAGTGTGTAGATGCCGAGTGCTCGGTTACATCAGGCAGCAGCCCCTCGAGGTGGTCCGTGGGTCCCCCTGCTGGTGGAAAAGATCCTCCCGGTTCTCCTTCTCCCGCACCACAGAAGACTGCTTCACTGCTCCTGTGGCCACTTCCTCTCCATCGGCGTGGACCAGCACAGTGCGGAAACTTTCGCCCGAGCCCCAGCTGCTCTGGCTCTTCCACACCAGGGTGGCGGGGGGCTGTGGGCCACCCCGGCACCAGCTGCCCACACCGTGACTGTCTGGCCGGCCCGCAGGACGTACTTGGGTGTGAACTTACAGGCGATCTCATCGCCCTCCAGGACCTGCCTCTTAATCCTCCAGTTCCCCAGGGACTGATCCTTGTCTGAGTCCTTCTTGAGCCTCAGGAACCTGCCCTCCAGGTCAATCTCCTCCGTGCTGACGCTGCAGGTGGCAGAGGCCTGCTGGGCCAGGAGGAAGCTGCTGCTGCTGCTGCCCGAGCCAATGCTGCCCGAGCCAATGCCACTTGAGCCGCTGCCTGGGGGCTCCTCCGCCTCCAGACGCAGCCGCTTGCTTCGGCTTGAACGCCCAGCTCTGGACATGCTGCTGCTGCTGCTCCAGGTGGCCCGTGAGATGGTGACCCGTGAGGAGGGGCTGGGAGCCAGCTTCAGCCTCTCCTCCTCGCCCTCTAGGAGCTTGCGGTAGGCGCTGATCTCCATGTCCAAGGTCAACTGGACGTCCAGCAACTCCTGGTACTCGGCCAGCTGTTGCTGCATCACATCACGCATCTCCATCATCTCCTGCTCCTTGGCGTCCAGCGTCTTCCGGAACTTCTCCCGCTCCTCAGTCCTGGCCCCTTCCAGCTCTCGGATGCGGTCCTCAGCAGCACTGGCCTGCTTCTGGAGGCTGGAGATCTGGTAGCTGGGGGACTCGATCCGCATGCGGGCCTCCTTCAGCTCCTCACGGGCAGCATACCAAAAGTTTTTATGAACACTTTTTAAGCTACAGTAATCAAGGCAGCTTTTTAGAATACAAAAATATTCACAGAAAATTAGAATTAATCCTGAAACATAGTCACATAGACATGGAAATTGTATTGGAAACAAACCTACTACCGATCAACTTTATATTACACCATGTGTGGAAGTTAAATATACAAATGCAAACGGATGAAATCTGACTACTATTATATATCATACAAAAAAGAGATCAATGCAGAAAATAAATAAATATTTTTGAAGCTTGTAGAGGAGACTCTCTTTTTTTTTTAAATATTTATTTATTTTGAGTTCTCGGCGGACACAACACCTTTGCTTGTTTGTGGTGCTGAGGATCGAACCCGGGCCGCATGCATGCCAGGCGAGCGCGCTACCTCTTGAGCCACATCCCCAGCCAAGCGGAGGAGACTCTCTTAATGTTTTTGTCATCTGGGTACCTCACTTTCTTAGAGTGTTCTATTTTCAAATCAAGAAGATGATTTCCATAAATTAGATTACATTAAAATTAAAAGTATTCACTAAAATAAACTCCTTTTAAAATTGATTCTTAAGACATTTTACTTAAAACCATTTTTTG
>NW_027553508.1:0-37437 GCF_045843805.1 Urocitellus parryii
AGTCCCACTTGGCTCACCAAATTTCGTTCTTCTAGGTTAAACCATTCCTTTGCAGTAACCGTTTTCATGTTTAGGTTTCACTCTGTTTTCTCCTATATGGATACATGTAGTTGGAACTCTAAATCAAACACTGTTTGTGCTAGCTCTTTGAAACGTGGCACAATAATGTACTTCCAAGTTCTATGGCTTTTGTTTGTGTCCTATGGAAGTAGCCCCAAGCAGAGACTGACGAGAATCACTTTCATTGAAAGGGGTTGCCAAGCTTCCAAAAAACTACGAGTTTCCTGAAATCTCAGCAAACATTTTTTCTCCCAATCTTTATGATACTTCCATTTAATGATCAGTACACCAATCCCACTTGGCTCACCAAATTTCGTTCTTCTAGGTTAAACCGTTCCTTTGCAGTAACCGTTTTCATGTTTAGGTTTCACTCTGTTTTCTCCTATATGGATACATGTAGTTGGAACTATAAATCAAACACGGTTTGTGCTAGCTCTTTGAAACTTGGCACAATAATGTAGTTCCAAGTTCTATGGCTATGGTTTGTGTCCTATGGAAGTAGCCCCAAGCAGAGACTGACGAAAATCACTTTCATTGAAAGGGGTTGCCAAGCTTCCAAAAACTACGAGTTTCCTGAAATCTCAGCAAACATTTTTTCACCCAATCTTGATGATACTTCCAATTAATGATAAGTATACCAATCCAACTTGGTTCACCAAATTTCGTTCTTCTAGGTTAAACCATTCCTTTGCAGTAACCGTTTTCATGTTTAGGTTTCACTCTGTTTTCTCCTATATGGATACATGTAGTTGGAACTCTAAATCAAACACGTTTTGTGCTAGCTCTTTGAAACTTCCTAAAATAATGTAGTTCCAAGTTCTATGGCTATGGTTTGTGTCCTATGGAAGTAGCCCCAAGCAGAGGCTGATGAGAATCACTTTCATTGAAAGGGGTTGCCAAGCTTCCAAAATAGTACGGGTTTCCTGAAATCATCAAACATTTTTTCACCCAATCTTGATGATACATCTATTTAATGATCAGTACACCAATCCCACTTGGCTCACCAAATTTCGTTCTTCTAGGTTAAACCGTTCCTTTGCAGTAACCTTTTTCATGTTTAGGTTTCACTCTGTTTTCTCCTATATGGATACATGTAGTTGGAACTCTAAATCAAACACGGTTTGTGCTAGCTCTTTGAAACTTGGCACTATAATGTAGTTCCAAGTTCTATGGTTATGGTTTGTGTCCTATGGAAGTAGCCCCAAGCAGAGACTGACGAGAATCACTTTCATTGAAAGGGGTTTCTAAGTTTCCAAAAAACTACGAGTTTCCTGAAATCTCAGCAAACATTTTTTCACCCAATCTTGATGATACTTGCAAGTAATGATCAGTACACCAGTCCCAGTTGGCTCACCAAATTTCGTTCTTCTAGGTTAAACCGTTCCTTTGCAGAAACCGTTTTCATGTTTAGGTTCCACTCTCTTTCCTCCTATATGGATACATGTAGTTGGAACTCTAAATCAAACACAGTTTGTGCTAGCTCTTTGAAACTTCGCAACATAATGTAGTTCCAAGTTCTATCGCTATGGTTTGAGTCCTATGGAAGTAGCCCCAAGCAGAGACTGACGAGAATCACTTTCATTGAAAGGGGTTTCCAGGCTTCCAAAAAACTACGAATTTCCTGAAATCTCAGCAAACATTTTTTCTCCCAATCTTTATTATACTTCCATTTAATGATCAGTACACCAATCCCACTTGGCTCACCAAATTTCGTTCTTCTAGGTTAAACCGTTTTTTTGCAGTAACCGTTTTCAAGTTTAGGTTTCACTCTGTTTTGTCCTATATGGATACATGTAGTTGGAAATCTAAATCAAACACTGTTTGTGCTAGCTCTTTGAAACGTGGCACAATAATGTAGTTCCAAGTTCTATGGCTTTTGTTTGTGTCCTATGGAAGTAGCCCCAAGCAGAGACTGACGAGAATCACTTTCATTGAAAGGGGTTGCCAAGCTTCCAAAAAACTACGAGTTTCCTGAAATCTCAGCAAACATTTTTTCACCCAATCTTGATGATACTTCCATTTAATGATCAGTACACCAATCCGACTAGGCTCACCAAATTTCGTTCTTCTAGGTTAAACCGTTCCTTTGCAGTAACCGTTTTCATGTTTAGGTTTCACTCTGTTTTCTCCTATATGGATACATGTCGTTGGAACTCTAAATCAAATACGGTTTGTGCTAGCTCTTTGAAACTTTGCACAATTATGTAGTTCCAAGTTCTATGGCTATGGTTTGTGTCCTATGGAAGTAGCCCCAAGCAGAGACTGACGAGAATCACTTTCATTGAAAGGGGTTGCCAAGCTTCCAAAAAACTACGAGTTTCCTGAAATCTCAGCAAACATTTTTTCACCCAATCTTGATGATACTTGCAAGTAATGAAAAGTACAGCAGTCCCACTTGGCTCACCAAATTTCGTTCTTCTAGGTTAAACCGTCCCTTTTCAGTAAACGTTTTCATGTTTAGGTTTCACTCTGTTTTCTCCTATATGGATACATGTATTTGGAACTCTAAATCAAACACGGTTTGTGCTAGCTCTTTGAAACTTGGCACAATTATGTAGTTCCAAGTTCTATGGCTATGGTTTGTGTCTTATGGAAGTAGCCCCAAGCAGAGACTGTCGAGAATCACTTTCATTGAAAGGGGTTGCCAAGCTTCCAAAAAACTACGAGTTTCCGGAAATCTCAGCAAACATTTTTTCACCCAATCGTGATGATACTTGCAGGTAATGATCAGTACACCAATCCCACATGGCTCACCAAATTTCGTTCTTCTAGGTTAAAACGTTCCTTTACAGTAACCGTTTTCATGATTAGGATTCACTGTGTTTTCTCCTATATGGATACATGTAGTTGGAACTCTAAATCAAACACGGTTTTTGCTAGCTCTTTTCGACTTGGCACAATAATGTAGTTCCAATTTCTATGGCGATGGTTTGTGTCCTAATGACGTAGCCCCAAGCAGAGACTGACGAGAATCACTTTCATTGAAAGGGGTTGCCAAGCTTCCAAAAAACTACGAGTTTCCTGAAATCTCAGCAAACATTTTTTCACCAAATCTTGATGATACTTGCAGGTAATGATCAGTACACCAGTCCAACTTTCCTGACCAAGTTTCGTTCTTCTAGGTTAAACCGTTCCTTTGCAGTAACCGTTTTCATGTTTAGGTTTCACTCTGTTTTCTCCTATATGGATACATGTAGTTGGAACTCTAAATCAAACACGGATTGTGCTACCTCTTTGAAACGTGGCACAATAATGTAGTTCCAAGTTCTATGGCTTTTGTTCGTGTCCTATTGAAGTAGCCCCAAGCAGAGACTGACGAGAATCACTTTCATTGAAAGGGGTTTCCAAGCTTCCAAAAAACTACGAGTTTCTTGAAATCTCAGCAAACATTTTTTCTCCCAATATTTATGATACTTCGATTTAATGATCAGTACACCAATCCCACTTGGCTCACCAAATTTCGTTCTTCTAGGTTAAACCGTTCCTTTGCAGTAACCGTTTTCATGTTTAGGTTTCACTCTGTTTTCTCCTATATGGATACATGTAGTTGGAACTCTAAATCAAACACGGTTTGTGCTAGCTCTTTGAAACTTGGCACAATAATGTAGTTCCAAGTTCTAAGGCTATGGTTTGTGTCCTATCGAAGTAGCCCCAAGCAGAGACTGACGAGAATCACTTACATTGAAAGAGGTTGCCAAGCTTCCAAAAAACTACGAGTTTCCTGAAATCTCAGCAAACATTTTTTCTCCCAATCTTTATGATACTTCCATTTAATGATCAGTACACAAATCCCACTTGGCTCACCAAATTTTGTTCTTCTAGGTTAAACCGTTCCTTTGCAGTAACCGTTTTCATGTTTAGGTTTCACTCTGTTTTCTCCTATATGGATACATGTAGTTGGAACTCTAAATCAAACACGGTTTGTGCTAGCTCTTTGAAACTTGGCACAATAACGTAGTTCCAAGTTCTATGGCTATGGTTTGTGTCCTATGGAAGTAGCCCCAAGCAGAGACTGCCGAGAATCACTTTCATTGAAAGGTGTTGCCAAGCTTCCAAAAAACTACGAGTTTCCTGAAATCTCAGCAAACATTTTTTCACCCAATCTTGATGATACTTCCATTTAATGATCAGTACACCAATCCGACTAGGCTCACCAAATTTCGTTCTTCTAGGTTAAACCATTCCTTTGCAGTAACCGTTTTCATGTTTAGGTTTCACTCTGTTTTCTCCTATGTGGATACATGTAGTTGGAACTCTAAATCAAACACGGTTTGTGCTAGCTCTTTGAAACCTGGCACAATAATGTAGTTCCGAGTTCTATGGCTATGGTTTGTGTCCTATGGAAGTAGCCCCAAGCAGAGACTGACGAGAATCACTTTCATTGAAAGGGGTTGCCAAGCTTCCAAAAAACTACGAGTTTCCTGAAATCTCAGCAAACATTTTTTCACCCAATATTGATGATACTTGCACGTACTGATCAGTACACCAGTCCGGCTTGGCTGACCAAGTTTCGTTCTTCTAGGTTAAACCGTTCCTTTGCAGAAACCGTTTTCATGTTTAGGTTTCACTCTGTTTTCTCCTATATGGATACATGTAGTTGGAACTGTAAATCAAACACGGTTTGTGCTAGCTCGTTGAAACTTGGCACAATAATGTAGTTCCAAGTTCTATGGCTATGGTTTGTGTCCTATGGAAGTAGCCCCAAGCAGAGACTAACGAGAATCACTTTCATTGAAAGGGGTTGCCAAGCTTCCAAAAAACTACGAGTTTCCTGAAATCTCAGCAAACATTTTTTCTCCCAATCTTTATGATACTTCCATTTAATGATCAGTACACCAATCCCACTGGGCTCACCAAATTTCGTTCTTCTAGGTTAAACCGTTCCTTTGCAGTAACCGTTTTCATGTTTAGGTTTCACTCTGTTTTCTCCTATATGGATACATGTAGTTGGAACTGTAAATCAAACACGGTTTGTGCTAGCTCGTTGAAACTTGGCACAATAATGTAGTTCCAAGTTCTATGGCTATGGTTTGTGTCCTATGGAAGTAGCCCCAAGCAGAGACTGACGAGAATCACTTTCATTGAAAGGGGTTGCCAAGCTTCCAAAAAAACTACGAGTTTCCTGAAATCTCAGCAAACATTTTTTCTCCCAATTTTTATGATACTTTCATTTAATGATCAGTACACCAATCCCACTGGGCTCACCAAATTTCGTTCTTCTAGGTTAAACCGTTCCTTTGCAGTAACCGTTTTCATGTTTAGGTTTCACTCTGTTTTCTCCTATATGGATACATGTAGTTGGAACTCTAAATCAAACACGGTTTGTGCTAGTTCTTTGAAACTTGGCCCAATAATGTAGTTCCAAGTTCTATGGCTATGGTTTGTGTCCTATGGAAGTAGCCCCAAGCAGAGACTCAGTAGAATGACTTTCATTGAAAGGGGTTTCCAAGCTTCCATAAAACTACGAGTTTCCTGAATTCTCAGCAATCATTTTTTCACCCAATCTTTATGATACTTCCAGGTATTGATCAGTTCACCAGTCCCACTTGGCTGACCAAGTTTCGTTCTTCTAGGTTAAACCGTTCCTTTGCAGTAACCGTTTTCATGTTTAGGTTTCACTCTGTTTTCTCCTATATTGATACATGTAGTTGGAACTCTAAATCAAACACGGTTTGTGCTACCTCTTTGAAACTTGGCACAATAATGTAGTTCCAAGTTCTATGGCTATGGTTTGTGTCCTATGGAAGTAACCCCAAGCAGAGACTGACGAGAATCACTTTCATTGAAAGGGTTGTCAAGCTTCCAAAAAACTACGAGTTTCCTGAAATCTCAGCAAACATTTTTTCACCCAATCTTGTTGATACTTGCAAGTAATGATCAGTACACCAGTCCCACTTGGCTCACCAAATTTCGATCTTCTAGGTTAAACCGTTCCTTTGCAGTAACCGTTTTCATGTTTAGGTTTCACTCTGTTTTCTCCTATTTGAATACATGTAGTTGGAACTCTAAATCAAACACGGTTTGTGCTAGCTCTTTTCAACTTGGCACAATAATGTAGTTACAAGTTCTATGGTTTTGTTTGTGTCCTATGGAAGTAGCCCCAAGCAGAGACTGACGAGAATCACTTTCATTGAAAGGGGTTGCCAAGCTTCCAAAAAACTACGAGTTTCCTGAAATCTCAGCAAACATTTTTTTCTCCCAATCTTTATGATACTTCCATTTAATGATCAGTACACCAATCCCACTGGGCTCACCAAATTTCGTTCTTCTAGGTTAAACCGTTCCTTTGCAGTAACCGTTTTCATGTTTAGGTTTCACTCTGTTTTCTCCTATATGGATACATGTAGTTGGAACTGTAAATCAAACACGGTTTGTGCTAGCTCGTTGAAACTTGGCACAATAATGTAGTTCCAAGTTCTATGGCTATGGTTTGTGTCCTATGGAAGTAGCCCCAAGCAGAGACTGACGAGAATCACTTTCATTGAAAGGGGTTGCCAAGCTTCCAAAAAACTACGAGTTTCCTGAAATCTCAGCAAACATTTTTTCTCCCAATCTTTATGATACTTTCATTTAATGATCAGTACACCAATCCCACTGGGCTCACCAAATTTCGTTCTTCTAGGTTAAACCGTTCCTTTGCAGTAACCGTTTTCATGTTTAGGTTTCACTCTGTTTTCTCCTATATGGATACATGTAGTTGGAACTGTAAATCAAACACGGTTTGTGCTAGCTCTTTGAAACTTGGCACAATAATGTCGTTCCAAGTTCTATGGCTATGGTTTGTGTCCTATAGAAGTAGCCCCAAGCAGAGACTGACGAGAATCACTTTCATTGAAAGGGGTTGCCAAGCTTCCAAAAAACTACGAGTTTCCTGAAATCTCATCAAACATTTTTTCTCCCAATCTTTATGATACTTCCATTTAATGATCAGTACACCAATCCCACTGGGCTCACCAAATTTCGTTCTTCTAGGTTAAACCGTTCCTTTGCAGGAACCGTTTTCATGTTTAGGTTTCACTCTGTTTTCTCCTATATGGATACATGTAGTTGGAACTCTAAATCAAACACGGTTTGTGCTAGTTCTTTGAAACTTGGCCCAATTATGTAGTTCCAAGTTCTATGGCTATGGTTTGTGTCCGATGGAAGTAGCCCCAAGCAGAGACTCAGTAGAATGACTTTCATTGAAAGGGGTTTCCAAGCTTCCATAAAACTACGAGTTTCCTGAATTCTCAGCAATCATTTTTTCACCCAATCTTGATGATACTTCCAGGTATTGGTCAGTACACCAGTCCCACTTGGCTGACCAAGTTTCGTTCTTCCAGGTTAAACCGTTCCTTTGCAGGAACCGTTTTCATGTTTAGGTTTCACTCTGTTTCCTCCTATATTGATACATGTAGTTGGAACTCTAAATCAAACACGGTTTGTGCTACCTCTTTGAAACTTGGCACAATAATGTAGTTCCAAGTTCTATGGCTATCGTTTGTGTCCTATGGAAGTAGCCCCAAGCAGAGACTGACGAGAATCACTTTCATTGAAAGGGTTGTCAAGCTTCCAAAAAACTACGAGTTTCCTGAATTCTCAGCAAACATTTTTTCACCCAATCTTGTTGATACTTGCAAGTAATGATCAGTACACCAGTCCCACTTGGCTCACCAAATTTCGATCTTCTAGGTTAAACCGTTCCTTTGCAGTAACCGTTTTCATGTTTAGGTTTCACTCTGTTTTCTCCTATTTGAATACATGTAGTTGGAACTCTAAATCAAACACGGTTTGAGCTAGCTCTTTGAAACTTGGCACAATAATGTAGTTCCAAGTTCTATGGCTATGGTTTGTGTCCTATGGAAGTAGCCTCAAGCAGAGACTGACGAGAATCACTTTCATTGAAAGGGGTTGCCAAGCTTCCAAAAAACTACGAGTTTCCTGAAATCTCAGCAAACATTTTTTCACCCAATCTTGATGATGCTTCCATTTAATGATCAGTACACCAGTCCCACTTGGCTCACCAAATTTCGTTCTTCTAGGTTAAACCGTTCCTTTGCAGTAACCGTTTTCATGTTTAGGTTTCACTCTGTTTTCTCCTATATGGATACATGTATTTGGAACTCTAAATCAAACACGGTTTGTGCTAGCTCTTTGAAACTTGGCCCAATAATGTAGTTCCAAGTTCTATGGCTATGGTTTGTGTCCTATGGAAGTAGCCCCAAGCAGAGACTGACGAGAATCACTTTCATTGAAAGGGTTGCGAAGCTTCCAAAAAACTACGAGTTTCCTGAAATCTCAGCAAACCTTTTTTCACCCAATGTTGATGATACTTGCAGGTAATGATCAGTACTCCAGTCCCACTTGGCTCACCCAATTTCGTTCTTCCTAGGTTAAACCGTCCCTTTGCAGTAACCGTTTTCATGTTTAGGTTTCACTCTGTTTTCTCCTATATGGATACATGTAGTTGGAACTCTAAATCAAACACGGTTTGTGCTAGCTCTTTGAAACTTGGCCCAATAATGTAGTTCCAAGTTCTATGGCTATCGTTTGTGTCCTATGGAAGTAGCCCCAAGCAGAGACTGACGAGAATCACTTTCATTGAAAGGGGTTGCCAAGCTTCCAAAAAACTACGAGTTTCCAGAAATCTCAGCAAACATTTTTTCACCCAATCTTGATGATAGTTGCAGGTAATGATCACTACACCAGTCCGACTTGGCTGACCAAGTTTAGTTCTTCTAGGTTAAACCGTTCCTTTGCAGTAACCGTTTTCATGTTTAGGTTTCACTCTGTTTTCTCCTATATGGATACATGTAGTTGGAACTCCAAATCAAACACGGTTTGTGCTAGCTCTTTGAAACTTGGCACAATAATGTAGTTCCAAGTTCTATTGCTATGGTTTGTTTCCTATGGAAGTAGCCCCAAGCAGAGACTGACGAGAATCACTTTCATTGAAAGGGGTTGCCAAGCTTCCAAAAAACTACGAGTTTCCTGAAATCTCAGCAAACATTTTTTCACCCAATCTTGATGATGCTTCCATTTAATGATCAGTACACCAATCCCACTGGGCTCACCCAATTTCGTTCTTCTAGGTTAAACCGTTCCTTTGCAGTAACCGTTTTCATGTTTAGGTTTCACTCTGTTTTCTCCTATTTGAATACATGTAGTTGGAACTCTAAATCAAACACGGTTTGTGCTAGCTCTTTTCAACTTGGCACAATAATGTAGTTCCAAGTTCTTTGGCTATGGTTTGTGTCCTATGGAAGTAGCCTCAAGCAGAGACTGACGAGAATCACTTTCATTGAAAGGGGTTGCCAAGCTTCCAAAAAACTACGAGTTTCCTGAAATCTCAGCAAACATTTTTTCACCCAATCTTGATGATGCTTCCATTTAATGATCAGTACATCAATTCCACTGGGCTCACCAAATTTCGTTCTTCTAGGTTAAACTGTTCCTTTGCAGTAACCGTTTTCATGTTTACGTTTCACTCTGTTTTCTCCTATATGGATACATGTAGTTGGAACTCTAAATCAAACACGGTTTGTGCTAGCTCTTTGAAACTTGGCACAATAATGTAGTTCCAAGTTCTATGGCTATGGTTTGTGTCCTATGGAAGTAGCCCCAAGCAGAGACTGACGAGAATCACTTTCATTGAAAGGGGTTGCCAAGCTTCCAAAAAACTACAAGTTTCCAGAAATCTCAGCAAACATTTTTTCACCCAATCTTGATGATACTTGCAGGTACTGATCACTACACCAGTCCGACTTGGCTGACCAATTTAGTTCTTCTAGGTTAAACCGTCCCTTTGCAGTAACCGTTTTCATGTTTAGGTTTCACTCTGTTTTCTCCTATATTGATACATGTAGTTGGAACTCTAAATCAAACACGGTTTGTGCTAGCTCGTTGAAACTTGGCCCAATAATGTAGTTTCAAGTTCTATGGCTATCGTTTGTGTCCTATGGAAGTAGCCCCAAGCAGAGACTGACGAGAATCACTTTCATTGAAAGGGGTTGCCAAGCTTCCAAAAAACTACGAGTTTCCTGAAATCTCAGCAAACATTTTTTCACCCAATCTTGATGATGCTTCCATTTAATGATCAGTACACCAATCCCACTGGGCTCACCCAATTTCGTTCTTCTAGGTTAAACCGTTCATTTGCAGTAACCGTTTTCATGTTTACGTTTCACTCTGTTTTCTCCTATATGGATACATGTAGTTGGAACTCTAAATCAAACACGGTTTGTGCTAGCTCTTTGAAACTTGGCACAATAATGTAGTTCCACGTTCTATGGCTATGGTTTGTGTCCTATGGAAGTAGCCACAAGCAGAGACTGACGAGAATCACTTTCATTGAAAGGGGTTGCCAAGCTTCCAAAAAACTACGAGTTTCCTGAAATCTCAGCAAACATTTTTTCACCCAATCTTGATGATGCCTCCATTTAATGATCAGTACATCAATTCCACTGGGCTCACCAAATTTCGTTCTTCTAGGTTAAACTGTTCCTTTGCAGTAACCGTTTTCATGTTTACGTTTCACTCTGTTTTCTCCTATATGGATACATGCAGTTGGAACTCTAAATCAAACACTGTTTGTGCTAGCTCTTTCAACTTGGTACAATAATGTAGTTCCAAGTTCTATGGCGATGGTTTGTGTCCTATTGAAGTAGCCCCAAGCAGAGACTGACGAGAATCACTTTCATTGAAAGGGGTTGCCAAGCTTCCAAAGAACTACGAGTTTCCTGAAATCTCAGCAAACATTTTTTCACCCAATCTTGATGATACTTGCAGGTCATGATCAGTACACCAGTCCCACTTGGCTACCAAGTTTCGTTCTTCTAGGTTAAACCGTTCCTTTGCAGTAACCGTTTTCATGTTTAGGTTTCACTCTGTTTTCTCCTATATTGATACATGTAGTTGGAACTCTAAATCAAACACGGTTTGTGCTACCTCTTTGAAACTTGGCACAATAATGTAGTTCCAAGTTCTATGGCTATGGTTTGTGTCCTATGGAAGTAGCCCCAAGCAGAGACTGACGAGAATCACTTTCATTGAAAGGGTTGTCAAGCTTCCAAAAAACTACGAGTTTCCTGAATTCTCAGCAAACATTTTTTCACCCAATCTTGTTGATACTTGCAAGTAATGATCAGTACACCAGTCCCACTTGGCTCACCAAATTTCGTTCTTCTAGGTTAAACCGTTCCTTTGCAGTAACCGTTTTCATTTTTGGTTTCACTCTGTTTTCTCCTATATGGATACATGTAGTTGGAACTCTAAATCAAACACGGTTTGTGCTAGCTATTTTCAACTTGGCACAATATTGTAGTTCCAAGTTCTATGGCTATGGTTTGTGTCCTATGGAAAGTAGCCTCAAGAGGAGACTGACGAGAACTCACTTTCATTGAAATGGGTTGCCAAGCTTCCAAAAAACTACGAGTTTCCCTGAAATCTCAGCAAACATTTTTTCACCCAATCTTGATGATACTTGCACGTACTGATCAGTACACTCCGGCTTGGCTGACCAAGTTTAGTTCTTCTAGGTTAAACCGTTCCTTTGCAGTAACCGTTTTCATGTTTAGGTTTCACTCTGTTTTCTCCTATATGGATACATGTATTTGGAACTCTAAATCAAACACGGTTTGTGCTAGCTCTTTGAAACTTGGCCCAATAATGTAGTTCCAAGTTCTATGGCTATGGTTTGTGTCCTATGGAAGTAGCCCCAAGCAGAGACTGACGAGAATCACTTTCATTGAAAGGGGTTGCCAAGCTTCCAAAAAAGTACGAGTTTCCTGAAATCTCAGCAAACATTTTTTCACCCAATCTTGATGATACTTGCACGTACTGATCAGTACACCAGTCCGACTTGGCTGACCAAGTTTAGTTCTTCTAGGTTAAACCGTTCCTTTGCAGTAACCGTTTTCATGTTTAGGTTTCACTCTGTTTTCTCCTATATGGATACATGTAGTTGGAACTCTAAATCAAACACGGTTTGTGCTAGCTCTTTGAAACTTGGCACAATAATGTAGTTCCAAGTTCTATGGCTATGGTTTGTGTCCTATGGAAGTAGCCCCAAGCAGAGACTGACGAGAATCACTTTCATTGAAAGGGGTTGCCAAGCTTCCAAAAAACTACGAGTTTCCTGAAATCTCAGCAAACATTTTTTCTCCCAATCTTTATGATACTTCCATTTAATGATCAGTACACCAATCCCACTGGGCTCACCAAATTTCGTTCTTCTAGGTTAAACCGTTCCTTTGCAGTAACCGTTTTCATGTTTAGGTTTCACTCTGTTTTCTCCTATATGGATACATGTAGTTGGAACTCTAAATCAAACACGGTTTGTGCTAGCTCTTTGAAACTTGAACCAATAATGTAGTTCCAAGTTCTATGGCTATGGTTTGTGTCCTATGGAAGTAGCCCCAAGCAGAGACTGACTGGAATCACTTTCATTGAAAGGGGTTGCCAAGCTTCCATAAAACTACGAGTTTCCTGAATTCTCAGCAATCATTTTTTCACCCAATCTTGATGATACTTGCAGGTACTGATCAGTACACCAGTCCCACTTGGCTGACCAAGTTTCGTTCTTCTAGGTTAAACCGTTCCTTTGCAGTAACCGTTTTCATGTTTAGGTTTCACTCTGTTTTCTCCTATATGGATACATGTAGTTGGAAGTCTAAATCGAACACGGTTTGTGCTAGCTCTTTGAAACTTGGCACAATAATGTAGTTCCAAGTTCTATGGCTATGGTTTGTGTCCTATGGAAGTAGCCCCAAGCAGAGACTGACTAGAATCACTTTCATTGAAAGGGGTTGCCAAGCTTCGAAAAAAATACGAGTCTCCTGAATTCTCAGAAAACATTTTTTCACCCAATCTTGATGATACTTGCAGGTAATGATCAGTACAGCAGTCCCAAATGGCTCACCAAATTTCCTTCTTCTAGGTTAAACAATTCTTTGCAGTAACCGTTTTCATGTTTAGGATTCACTCTGTTTTCTCCTATATGGATACATGTAGTTGGAACTCTAAATCAAACACGGTTTGTGCTAGCTCTTTGAAACTTGCCCCAATAATGTAGCTCCAAGTTCCATGGCTATCGTTTGTGTCCTATGGAAGTAGCCCCAAGCAGAGACTGACAAGAATCACTTTCATTGAAAGGGGTTGCCAAGCTTCCAAAAAACTACGAGTTTCCTGAAATCTCAGCAAACATTTTTTCACCGAATCTTGATGATACTTGCAGGTAATGATCAGTACAGCAGTCCCACTTGGCTGACCAAATTTCGTTCTTCTAGGTTATACCGTTCCTTTGCAGTAACCGTTTTCATGTTTAGGTTTCACTCTGTTTTCTCCTATATGGATACATGTAGTTGGAACTCTAAATCAAACACGGTTTGTGCTAGCTCTTTTCAACTTGGCACAATAATGTAGTTCCAAGTTCTATGGCGATGGTTTGTGTCCTATTGAAGTAGCCCCAAGCAGAGACTGACGAGTATCACTTTCATTGAAAGGGGTTGCCAAGCTTCCAAAAAACTACGAGTTTCCTGAAATCTCAGCAAACATTTTTTCACCCAATCTTGATGATACTTGCAGGTACTGATCAGTACACCAGTCCCACTTGGATGACCAAGTTTCGTTCTTCTAGGTTGAACCATTCCTTTTCAGTAACCGTTTTCATGTTTAGGTTTCACTCTGTTTTCTCCTATATGGATACCTGTAGTTGGAACTCTAGATCAAACACGGTTTGTGCTAGCTCTTTGAAACTTGGCCCAATAATGTAGTTCCAAGTTCTATGGCTATGGTTTGTGTCCTATGGAAGTAGCCCCAAGCAGAGACTGACGAGAATCACTTTCATTGAAAGGGGTTGCCAAGCTTCCAAAAAACTACGAGTTTCCTGAAATCTCAGCAAACATTTTTTATCCCAATGTTTATGATACTTCCATTTAATGATCAGTACACCAATCCCACTGGGCTCACCAAATTTCGTTCTTCTAGGTTAAACCGTTCCTTTGCATAACCGTTTTCATGTTTAGGATTCACTCTATTTTCTCCTATATGAATACATGTAGTTGGAACTCTAAATCAAACACGGTTTGTGCTAGCTCTTTGAAACTTGGCACAATAATGTAGTTCCAAGTTCTATGGCGATGGTTTGTGTCCTATGGAAGTAGCCCAAAGCAGAGACTGACGAGAATCACTTTCACTGAAAGGGTTGCGAAGCTTCCAAAAAACTACGAGTTTCCTGAAATCTCAGCAAACATTTTTTCACCCAATCTTGATGATGCTTCCATTTAATGATCAGTACACCAATTCCACTGGGCTCACCAAATTTCGTTCTTCTAGGTTAAACCGTTCCTTTGCAGTAACCGTTTTTATGTTTAGGTTTCACTCTGTTTTCTCCTATATGGATACATGTAGTTGGAACTCTAAATCAAACACGGTTTGTGCTAGCTCTTTGAAACTTGGCCCAATAATATAGTTCCAAGTTCTATGGCTATGGTTTGTGTCCTATGGAAGTAGCCCCAAGCAGAGACTGACGAGAATCACTTTCATTGAAAGGGGTTGCCAAGCTTCCAAAAAACTACGAGTTTCCTGAAATCTCAGCAAACATTTTTTCACCCAATCTTGATGATACTTGCACGTATTGATCTGTACACCAGTCCGGCTTGGCTGACCAAGTTTAGTTCTTCTAGGTTAAACCGTTCCTTTGCAGTAACCGTTTTCATGTTTAGGTTTCACTCTGTTTTCTCCTATATGGATACATGTAGTTGGAACTGTAAATCCAACACGGTTTGTGCTAGCTCGTTGAAACTTGGCACAATAATGTAGTTCCAAGTTCTATGGCGATGGTTTGTGTCCTATGGAAGTAGCCCCAAGCAGAGACTGACGAGAATCACTTTCATTGAAAGGGGTTGCCAAGCTTCCAAAAAACTACGAGTTTCCTGAAATCTCAGCAAACATTTTTTCTCCCAATCTTTATGATACTTCCATTTAATGATCAGTACACCAATCCCACTGGGCTCACCAAATTTCGTTCTTCTAGGTTAAACCGTTCCTTTGCAGTAACCGTTTTCATGTTTAGGTTTCACTCTGTTTTCTCCTATATGGATACATGTAGTTGGAACTCTAAATCAAACACGGTTTGTGCTAGCTCTTTGAAACTTGGCACAATAATGTAGTTCCAAGTTCTATGGCTATGGTTTGTGTCCTATGGAAGTAGCCCCCAAGTAGAGACTGACGAGAATCACTTTCATTGAAAGGGGTTGCCAAGCTTCCAAAAAACTACGAGTTTCCTGAAATCTCAGCAAACATTTTTTCTCCCAATCTTTATGATACTTCCATTTAATGATCAGTACAACAATCCCACTGGGCTCACCAAATTTCGTTCTTCTAGGTTAAACCGTTCCTTTGCAGTAACCGTTTTCATGTTTAGGTTTCACTCTGTTTTCTCCTATATGGATACATGTAGTTGGAACTCTAAATCAAACACGGTTTGTGCTAGCTCTTTGAAACTTGAACCAATAATGTAGTTCCAAGTTCTATGGCTATGGTTTGTGTCCTATGGAAGTAGCCCCAAGCAGAGACTGACTGGAATCACTTTCATTGAAAGGAGTTGCCAAGCTTCCATAAAACTACGAGTTTCCTGAATTCTCAGCAATCATTTTTTCACCCAATCTTGATGATACTTGCAGGTACTGATCAGTACACCAGTCCACTTGGCTGACCAAGTTTCGTTCTTCTAGGTTAAACCGTTCCTTTGCAGTAACCGTTTTCATGTTTAGGTTTCACTCTGTTTTCTCCTATATGGATACATGTAGTTGGAAGTCTAAATCGAACACGGTTTGTGCTAGCTCTTTGAAACTTGGCACAATAATGTAGTTCCAAGTTCTATGGCTATGGTTTGTGTCCTATGGAAGTAGCCCCAAGCAGAGACTGACTAGAATCACTTTCATTGAAAGGGGTTGCCAAGCTTCGAAAAATATACGAGTCTCCTGAATTCTCAGAAAACATTTTTTCACCCAATCTTGATGATACTTGCAGGTAATGATCAGTACAGCAGTCCCAAATGGCTCACCAAATTTCCTTCTTCTAGGTTAAACAATTCTTTGCAGTAACTGTTTTCATGTTTAGGATTCACTCTGTTTTCTCCTATATGGATACATGTAGTTGGAACTCTAAATCAAACACGGTTTGTGCTAGCTCTTTGAAACTTGCCCCAATAATGTAGCTCCAAGTTCCATGGCTATCGTTTGTGTCCTATGGAAGTAGCCCCAAGCAGAGACTGACGAGAATCACTTTCATTGAAAGGGGTTGCCAAGCTTCCAAAAAACTACGAGTTTCCTGAAATCTCAGCAAACATTTTTTCACCCAATCTTGATGATACTTGCAGGTAATGATCAGTACAGCAGTCCCACTTGGCTGACCAAATTTCGTTCTTCTAGGTTATACCGTTCCTTTGCAGTAACCGTTTTCATGTTTAGGTTTCACTCTGTTTTCTCCTATATGGATACATGTAGTTGGAACTCTAAATCAAACACGGTTTGTGCTAGCTCTTTTCAACTTGGCACAATAATGTAGTTCCAAGTTCTATGGCGATGGTTTGTGTCCTATTGAAGTAGCCCCAAGCAGAGACTGACGAGTATCACTTTCATTGAAAGGGGTTGCCAAGCTTCCAAAAAACTACGAGTTTCCTGAAATCTCAGCAAACATTTTTTCACCCAATCTTGATGATACTTGCAGGTACTGATCAGTACACCAGTCCCACTTGGATGACCAAGTTTCGTTCTTCTAGGTTGAACCATTCCTTTTCAGTAACCGTTTTCATGTTTAGGTTTCACTCTGTTTTCTCCTATATGGATACATATAGTTGGAACTCTAAATGAAACACGGTTTGTGCTAGCTCTTTGAAACTTGGCACAATAATGTAGTTCCAAGTTCTATGGCTATGGTTTGTGTCCTATGGAAGTAGCCCCAAGCAGAGACTGACGAGAATCACTTTCATTGAAAGGGGTTGCCAAGCTTCCAAAAAACTACGAGTTTCCTGAAATCTCAGCAAACATTTTTTCACCCAATCTTGATGATACTAGCAGGTAATGATCAGTACACCAGTCCCACTTGGCTCACCAAATTTCGTTCTTCTAGGTTAAACCGTTCCTTTGCAGGAACCGTTTTCATGTTTAGGTTTCACTCTGTTTTCTCCTATATGGATACCTGTAGTTGGAACTCTAGATCAAACACGGTTTGTGCTAGCTCTTTGAAACTTGGCCCAATAATGTAGTTCCAAGTTCTATGGCTATGGTTTGTGTCCTATGGAAGTAGCCCCAAGCAGAGACTGACGAGAATCACTTTCATTGAAAGGGGTTGCCAAGCTTCCAAAAAACTACGAGTTTCCTGAAATCTCAGCAAACATTTTTTCACCCAAACTTGATGATACTTGCACGTATTGATCAGTACACCAGTCCGGCTTGGCTGACCAAGTTTAGTTCTTCTAGGTTAAACCGTTCCTTTGCAGTAACCGTTTTCATGTTTAGGTTTCACTCTGTTTTCTCCTATATGGATACATGTAGTGGAACTGTAAATCCAACACGGTTTGTGCTAGCTCGTTGAAACTTGGCACAATAATGTAGTTCCAAGTTCTATGGCTATGGTTTGTGTCCTATGCATGTAGCCCCAAGCAGAGACTGACGAGAATCACTTTCATTGAAAGGGGTTGCCAAGCTTCCAAAAAACTACGAGTTTCCTGAAATCTCAGCAAACATTTTTTCTCCCAATCTTTATGATACTTCCATTTAATGATCAGTAAACCAATCCCACTGGGCTCACCAAATTTCGATCTTCTAGGTTAAACCGTTCCTTTGCAGTAACCGTTTTCATGTTTAGGTTTCACTCTGTTTTCTCCTATATGGATACATGTAGTTGGATTCTAAATCAAACACGGTTTGTGCTAGCTCTTCAAAACATAGAAAAATAATGTAGTTCCAAGTTCTCTGGCTATGGTTTGTGACCTATGGAAGTAGCCCCAAGCAGAGACTGACGAGAATCACTTTCATTGAAAGGGGTTGCCAAGCTTCCAAAAAACTACGAGTTTCCTGAAATCTCAGCGAACATTTTTTGACCCAATCTTGATGATACTGGCAGGTAATGATCAGTTCACCAATCCCACTTGGCTCACCAAATTTCGTTATTCTAGGTTGAACCGTTCCTTTGCAGTAACCGTTTTCATGTTTAGGTTTCACTCTGTTTTCTCCTATATGGATACATGTAGTTGGATGTCTAAATCAAACACGGTTTGTGCTAGCTCTTTGAAACTTGGCACAATAATGTAGTTCCAAGTTCTATGGCTATGGTTTGTGTGCTATGGAATTAGCCCCAAGCAGAGACTGACGAGAATCACTTTCATTGAAAGGGGTTTACCAAGCTTCCAAAAAACTACGAGTTTCCTGAAATCTCAGCAAACATTTTTTCACCCAATCTTGATGATACTTCCATTTAAGATCAGTACACCAATCCCACTGGGCTCACCAAATTTCGTTCTTCTAGGTTAAACCATTCCTTTACAGTAACCGTTTTCATGTTTAGGTTTCACTCTGTTTTCTCCTATATGGATACATGTATTTGGAACTCTAAATCAAACACGGTTTGTGCTATCCCTTTGAAACTTGCCACAATAATGTAGTTCCAAGTTCTATGGCTATGGTTTGTGTCCTATGGAAGTAGCCCCAAGCAGAGACTGACGAGAATCACTTTCATTGAAAGGGTTTCCAAGCTTCCATAAAACTACGAGTTTCCTAAAATCTCAGCAAACATTTTTTCACCCAGTCTTGATGATACTTGCAGGTACTGATCAGTACAGCAGTCCCACTTGGCTGACCAAATTTCGTTCTTCTAGGTTAAACCGTTCCTTTGCAGTAACCGTTTTCATGTTTAGGTTTCACTCTGTTTTCTCCTATATGGATACATGTAGTTGGATTCTAAATCAAACACGGTTTGTGCTAGCTCTTTGAAACTTGGCACAATAATGTAGTTCCAAGTTCTATCACGATGGTTGGTGTCCTATTGAAGTAGCCCCAAGCAGAGACTGATGAGAATCACTTTCATTGAAAGGGGTTGCCAAGCTTCCAAAAAACTACGAGTTTCCTGAAATCTCAGGAAACATTTTTTTCACCCAATCTTGATGATATTTGCAGGTAATGATCAGTACACCAGTCCCACTTGGCTCACCAAATTTCGTTCTTCTAGGTTGAACCGTTCCTTTTCAGTAACCGTTTTCATGTTTAGGATTCACTCTGTTTTCTCTTATATGCATACATGTTGTTGGAACTCTAAATCAAACACGGTTTGTGCTACCTCTATGAAACTTGGCACAATAATGTAGTTCCAAGTTCTATGGCTATGGTTTGTGTCCTATGGAAGAAGCCCCAAGCAGAGACTGACGAGATTCACTTTCATTGAAAGGGGTTGCCAAGCTTCCAAAAAACTACGAGTTTCCTAAAATCTCAGCAAACATTTTTTGACCCAATCATGATGATACTTGCAGGTAATGATCAGTACACCAGTCCCACTTGGCTCACCAAATTTCGTTCTTCTAGGTTAAACCGTTGCTTTGCAGGAACCGTTTTCATGTTTAGGTTTCACTCTGTTTTCTCCTATATGGATACATGTAGTTGGAACTCTAAATCAAACACGGTTTGTGCTAGCTCTTTGAAACTTGGCACAATAAAGTAGTTCCATGTACTATGGCTATGGTTTGTGTCCTATGGAACTAGCCCCAGGCAGAAACTGACGAGAATCACTTTCATTGAAAGGGGTTGCAAAGCTTCCAAAAAAGTACGAGTTTCCTGAAATCATCAAACATTTTTTCACCCAGTCTTGATGATACCTTCAGGTAATGATCAGTACACCAATCCCACTTGGCTCACCAAATTTCATTCTTCTAGGTAATCCGTTCCTTTGCAGTAACCGTTTTCATGTTTAGGTTTCTCTCTGTTTTCTCCTATATGGATACATGTAGTTGGAACTCTAAATCAAACACGGTTTGTGCTAGCTCCTTCAAACTTGGCACTATAATGTAGTTCCCAGTTCTATGGTTATGGGTTGTGTCCTCTGGGAGTAGCCCCAAGCAGAGACTGACGAGAATCACTTTCATTGAAAGGGGTTGCCAAGCTTCCAAAAATCTACGAGTTTCCTGAAATCTCAGCAAATATTTTTTCACCCAATCTTGATGATACTTGCAGGTACTGATCAGTACACCAATCCCACTGGGCTCACCAAATTTCGTTCATCTAGGTTAAACCATCCTTTGCAGTAACCGTTTTCATGTTTAGGTTTCACTCTGTTTTCTCCTATATGGATACATGTAGTTGGAACTCTAAATCAAACACGGTTTGTGCTAGCTCTTTGAAACTTGGCACAATAATGTAGCTCCAAGTTCTATCACGATGGTTGGTGGCCTATTGAAGTAGCCCCAAGCAGAGACTGACGAGAATCTCTTTCATTGAAAGGGGTTGCCAAGCTTCCAAAAAACTACGAGTTTCCTGAAATCTCCGCAAACATTTTTTCAAACAATCTTGATGATACTTGCAGGTAATGATCAGTTCACCAGTCCCACTTGGCTCACCAAATTTCGTTCTTCTAGGTTAAACCGTTGCTTTGCAGTAACCGTTTTCATGTTTAGGTTTCACTCTGTTTTCTCCTATATGGATACATATAGTTGGAAATCTAAATCAAACACGGTTTGTGCTAGCTCTTTGAAACTTGGCATAATAAAGTAGCTCCAAGTACTATGGCTATGGTTTGTGTCCTATGGAACTAGCCCTAGGCAGAGACTGACGAGAATCACTTTCATTGAAAGGGGTTGCCAAGCTTCCAAAAAAGTACGAGTTTCCTGAAATCTCAGCATACATTTTTTTCACCCAATCTTGATGATACTTCCATTTAATGATTAGTACACCAATCCCACTAGGCTCACCAAATTTCGTTCTTCTAGGTTAAACCGTTCCTTTGCAGTAACCGTTTTCATGTTTAGGTTTCACTCTGTTTTCTCCTATATGGATACATGTAGTTGGAACTCTAAATGAAACACGGTTTGTGCTAGCTCTTTGAAACTTGGCAGTATAATGTAGTTCCCAGTTCTATGGTTATGGTTTGTGTCCTATGGAAGTAGCCCCAAGCAGAGACTGACGAGAATCACTTTCATTGAAAGGGGTTGCCAAGCTTCCAAAAAACTACGAGTTTCTTGAAATCTCAGCAAACATTTTTTCACCCAATCTTGATGATACTTGCAGGTACTGATCAGGACACCAGTCCCACTTGGCTGACCAAGTTTCGTTCTTCTAGGTAAACCATTCCTTTGCAGAAACCGTTTTCATGTTTAGGTTTCACTCTGTTTTCTCCTATATGGATACAGGTAGTTGGAACTCTAAATCAAACACGGTTTGTGCTAGCTCTTTGAAACTTGGCACAATAATGTAGTTTCAAGTTCTATGGCTATGGTTTGTGTCCTAAGGAAGTAGCCCCAAGCAGAGACTGACGAGAATCACTTTCATTGAAAGGGGTTGCCAAGATTCCAAAAAACTACGAGTTTCCTGAAATCTCAGCAAACATTTTTTCACCCAATCTTGATGATACTTCCATTTAAGATCAGTACACCAATCCCACTGGGCTCACCAAATTTCGTTCTTCTAGGTTAAACCATCCTTTGCAGTAACCGTTTTCATGTTCAGGATTCACTCTGTTTTCTCCTATATGGATACATGTAGTTGGAACTCTAAATCAAACACGGTTTGTGCTAGCTCTTTGAAACTTGGCACAATAATGTAGTTCCAAGTTCTATCGCGATGGTTTGTGACCTATTGAAGTAGCCCCAAGCAGAGACTGACGAGAATCACTTTCATTGAAAGGGGTTTCCAAGCTTCCAAAAAACTACGAGTTTCCTGAAATCTCAAGAAACATTTTTTCTCCAATCTTTATGATACTTCCATTTAATAATCAGTACACCAATCCCACTTGGCTCACCAAATTTCGTTCTTCTAGGTTAAACCGTTCCTTTGCAGTAACCGTTTTCATGTTTAGGTTTCACTCTGTTTTCTCCTATATGGATACATGTAGTTGGAACTCTAAATCAAACACGGTTTGTGCTAGCTCTTTGAAACTTGGCACTATAATGTAGTTCCCAGTTCTATGGTTATGGTTTGTGTCCTATGGAAGTAGCCCCAAGCAGAGACTGACGAGAATCATTTTTCATTGAAAGGGGTTGCCAAGCTTCCAAAAAACTACGAGTTTCCTGAAATCTCAGCAAACATTTTTTCACCCAATCTTGATGATACTTGCAGGTACTGATCAGTACAGCAATCCCACATGGCTGACCAAATTTCGTTCTTCTAGGTTAAACCGTACCTTTGCAGTAACCGTTTTCATGTTTAGGTTTCACTCTGTTTCTCCTATATGGATACATGTAGTTGGATTCTAAATCAAACACGGTTTGTGCTAGCTCTTCGAAACTTATCAAAATAATGCAGTTCCAAGTTCTATGGCTATGGTTTTTGTCCTCTGGAAGGAGCCCCCAAGCAGAGACTGACGAGAATCACTTTAATTGAAAGGGGTTGCCAAGCTTCCAAAAAACTACGAGTTTCCTGAAATCTCAGGAAACCTTTTTTCACCCAATCTTGATGATATTTGCAGGTAATGATCAGTACCCCAGTCCCACTTGGCTCACCAAATTTCGTTCTTCTAGGTTGAACCGTTCCTTTTCAGTAACCGTTTTCATGTTTAGGTTTCACTCTGTTTTATCCTATATGGATACATGTAGTTGGAACTCTAAATCAAACACGGTTTGTGCTACCTCTATGAAACTTGGCACAATAATGTAGTTCTAAGTTCTATGGCTATGGTTTGTGTCCTATGGAACTAGCCCCAAGCAGAGACTGACGAGAATCACTTTCATTGAAAGGGGTTGCCAAGCTTCCAAAAACTACGAGTTTCCTGAAATCTCAGCAAACATTTATTCACATAATCTTGATGATACTAGCAGGTAATGATCAGTACACCAGTCCCACTTGGCTCACCAAATTTCGTTCTTCTAGGTTAAACCGTTCCTTAGCAGGAACCGTTTTCATGTTTAGGTTTCACTCTGTTTTCTCCTATATGGATACATGTAGTTGGAACTCTAAATCAAACACGGTTTGTGCTAGCTCTTTGAAACTTGGCAAAATAATGTAGTTCCAAGTTCTATCGGTATGGTGAGTGTCCTATGGAAGTAGCCCCAAGCGGAGACTGACGAGAATCACTTTCATTGAAAGGGGTTGCCAAGCTTCCAAAAAACTACGAGTTTCCTGAAATCTCAGCAAACATTTTTTCTCCCAATATTTATGATACTTCCATTTAATGATCAGTACACCAATCCCACTGGGCTCACCAAATTTCGTTCTTCTAGGTTAAACCGTTCCTTTGCAGTCACCGTTTTCATGTTTAGGTTTCACTCTGTTTTCTCCTATATGGATACATGTATTTGGAACTCTAAATCAAACACGGTTTTGTGCTAGCTCTTTGAAACTTGGAACAATAAAGAAGCTCCAAGTACTATGGCTATGGTTTGAGTCCTATGGAACTAGCCCCAGGCAGAGACTGACGAGAATCACTTTCATTGAAAGGGGTTGCCAAGCTTCCAAAAAAGTACGAGTTTCCTGAAATCATCAAATATTTTTTCACCCAGTCTTGATGATACTTTCAGGTAATGATCAGTACACCAATCCCACTTGGCTCACCAAATTTCGTTCTTCTAGGTTAAACCGTTCCTTTGCAGTCACCGTTTTCATGTTTAGGATTCACTCTGTTTTCTCCTATATGCATACATGTTGTTGGAACTCTAAATCAAACACGGTTTGGGCTACCTCTATGAAACTTGGCACAATAATGTAGTTCCAAGTTCTATGGCTATGGTTTGTGTCCTATGGAAGTAGCCCCAAGCAGAGACTGACGAGATTCACTTTCATTGAAAGGGGTTGCCAAGCTTCCAAAAAACTACGAGTTTCCTGAAATCTCAGCATACATTTTTTCACCCAATCTTGATGATACTTCCATTTAATGATTAGTACACCAATCCCACTGGGCTCACAAAATTTCGTTCTTCTAGGTTAAACCGTTCCTTTGCAGTAACCGTTTTCATGTTTAGGTTTCACTCTGTTTTCTCCTATATGGATACATGTAGTTGGAACTCTAAATCAAACACGGTTTGTGCTAGCTCTTTGAAACTTGGCACAATAAATACTTCCATGTACTATGGCTATGGTTTGTGTCCTATGGAACTAGCCCCAGGCAGAAACTGACGAGAATCACTTTCATTGAAAGGGGTTGCCAAGCTTCCAAAAAAGTACGAGTTTCCTGAAATCATCAAACATTTTTTCACCCAGTCTTGATGATACTTTCAGGTAATGATCAGTACACCAATCCCACTAGGCTCACCAAATTTCATTCTTCTAGGTTAAACCGTTCCTTTGCAGTAACCGTTTTCATGTTTAGGTTTCTCTCTGTTTTCTCCTATATGGATACATGTAGTTGGAACTCTAAATCAAACACGGTTTGTGCTAGCTCCTTGAAACTTGGCACTATAATGTAGTTCCCAGTTCTATGGTTATGGGTTGTGTCCTCTGGAAGTAGCCCCAAGCAGAGACTGACGAGAATCACTTTCATTGAAAGGGGTTGCCAAGCTTCCAAAAAACTACGAGTTTCCTGAAATCTCAGCAAATATTTTTTCACCCAATCTTGATGATACTTGCAGGTACTGATCAGTACACCAGTCCCAGTTGGCTGACCAAGTTTCGTTCTTCTAGGTTTAACCATTCCTTTGCAGTAACCGTTTTCATGTTTAGGTTTCACTCTGTTTTCTCCTATATGGATACATGTAGTTTGAACTCTAAATCAAACACGGTTTGTGCTAACTCTTTGAAACTTGGCACAATAATGTAGTTCCAAGTTCTATGGCTATGGTTTGTGTCCTATGGAAGGAGCCCCAAGCAGCGACTGACGAGAATCACTTTCATTGAAAGGGGTTGCCAAGCTTCCAAAAAACTACGAGTTTCCTGAAATCTCAGCAAACATTTTTTCACCCAATCTTGATGATACTTCCATTTAAGATCAGTACACCAATCCCACTGGGCTCAGCAAATTTCGTTCTTCTAGGTTAAACCATCCTTTGCAGTAACCGTTTTCATTTTCAGGATTCACTCTGTTTTCTCCTATATGGATACATGTAGTTGGAACTCTAAATCAAACACGGTTTGTGCTAGCTCTTTGAATCTTGGCACAATAATGTAGTTCCAAGTTCTATCGCGATGGTTTGTGACCTATTGAAGTAGCCCCAAGCAGAGACTGACGAGAATCACTTTCATTGAAAGTGGTTTCCAAGCTTCCAAAAACTACGAGTTTCCTGAAATCTCAAGAAACATTTTTTCTCCAATCTTTATGATACTTCCATTTAATAATCAGTACACCAATCCCACTTGGCTCACCAAATTTCGTTCTTCTAGGTTAAACCGTTCCTTTGCAGTAACCGTTTTCATGTTTAGGTTTCACTCTGTTTTCTCCTATATGGATACATGTAGTTGGAACTCTAAATCAAACACGGTTTGTGCTAGCTCTTTGAAACTTGGCACTATAATGTAGTTCCCAGTTCTATGGTTATGGTTTGTGTCCTATGGAAGTAGCCCCAAGCAGAGACTGACGAGAATCACTTTCATTGAAAGGGGTTGCCAAGCTTCCTAAAAACTACGAGTTTCCTGAAATCTCAGCAAACATTTTTTCACCAATCTTGATGATACTTCCATTTAAGATCAGTACACCAATCCCACTGGGCTCAACAAATTTCGTTCTTCTAGGTTAAACCATCCTTGCAGTAACCGTTTTCATGTTTAGGTTTCACTCTGTTTTCTCCTATATGGATACATGTGGTTGGAACTCTAAATCAAACACGGTTTGTGCTAGCTCTTTGAAACTTGGCACACTAATGTAGTTCCAAGTTCTATCACGATGGTTTGTGGCCTATTGAAGTAGCCCCAAGCAGAGACTGACGAGAATCTCTTTCATTGAAAGGGGTTGCCAAGCTTCCAAAAAACTACGAGTTTCCTGAAATCTCAGCAAACATTTTTTCAAACAATCTTGATGATACTTGCAGGTAATGATCAGTTCACCAGTCCCACTTGGCTCACCAAATTTCGTTCTTCTAGGTTAAACCGTTCCTTTGCAGTAACCGTTTTCATGTTTAGGTTTCACTCTGTTTTCTCCTATATGGATACATGTAGTTGGAACTCTAAATCAAACACGGTTGTGCTAGCCCTTTGAAACTTGGCAGTATAATGTAGTTCCCAGTTCTATGGTTATGGTTTGTGTCCTATGGAAGTATCCCCAAGCAGAGACTGACGAGAATCACTTTCATTGAAAGGGGTTGCCAAGCTTCCAAAAAACTACGAGTTTCCGGAAATCTCAGCAAACATTTTTTCACCCAATCTTGATGATACTTGCAGGTACTGATCAGTACACTAGTCCCACTTGGCTGACCAAGTTTCGTTCTTCTAGGTAAACCATTCCTTTGCAGAAACCGTTTTCATGTTTAGGTTTCACTCTGTTTTCTCCTATATGGATACAGGTATTTGGAACTCTAAATCAAACAGGGTTTGTGCTAGCTCTTTGAAACTTGGCACAATAATGTAGTTCCACGTTCTATGGCTATGGTTTGTGTCCTATGGAAGTAGCCCCAAGCAGCGACTGACGAGAATCACTTTCATTGAAAGGGGTTGCCAAGCTTCCAAAAAACTACGAGTTTCCTGAAATCTCAGCAAACATTTTTTCACCCAAACTTGATGATACATGTAGGTACTGATTAGTACACCAGTCCCACTTGGCTGACCAAGTTTCGTTCTTCTAGGTTAAACCGTTCCTTTGCAGTAACCGTTTTCATGTTTAGGTTTCACTCTGTTTTCTCCTATATTGATACATGTAGTTGGAACTCTAAAGCAAACACGGTTTGTGCTAGCTCTTTGAAACTTGGCATAATAAAGTAGCTCCAAGTACTATGGCTATGGTTTGTGTCCTATGGAACTAGCCCTAGGCAGAGACTGACGAGAATCACTTTCATTGAAAGGGGTTGCCAAGCTTCCAAAAAAGTACGAGTTTCCTGAAATCTCAGCATACATTTTTTCACCCAATCTTGATGATACTTCCATTTAATGATTAGTACACCAATCCCACTAGGCTCACCAAATTTCGTTCTTCTAGGTTAAACCGTTCCTTTGCAGTAACCGTTTTCATGTTTAGGTTTCACTCTGTTTTCTCCTATATGGATACATGTATTTGGAACTCTAAATGAAACACGGTTTGTGCTAGCTCTTTGAAACTTGGCACTATAATGTAGTTCCCAGTTCTATGGTTATGGTTTGTGTCCTATGGAAGTAGCCCCAAGCAGAGACTGATGATTATCACTTTCATTGAAAGGGGTTGCCAAGCTTGCAAAAAACTACGAGTTTCCTGAAATCTCAGCAAACATTTTTTCACCCAATCTTGATGATACTTCCATATAAGATCAGTACACCAATCCCACTGGGCTCACCAAATTTCGTTCTTCTAGGTTAAACCATCCTTTGCAGTAACAGTTTTCATGTTCAGGATTCACTCTGTTTTCTCCTATATGGATACATGTAGTTGGAACTCTAAATCAAACACGGTTTGTGCTAGCTCTTTGAAACTTGGCACAATAATGTAGTTCCAAGTTCTATCGCGATGGTTTGTGACCTATTGAAGTAGCCCCAAGCAGAGACTGACGAGAATCACTTTCATTGAAAGGGGTTTCCAAGCTTCCAAAAAACTACGAGTTTCCTGAAATCTCAAGAAACATTTTTTCTCCAATCTTTATGATACTTCCATTTAATAATCAGTAGACCAATCCCACTTGGCTCACCAAATTTCGTTCTTCTAGGTTAAACCGTTCCTTTGCAGTAACCGTTTTCATGTTTAGGTTTCACTCTGTTTTCTCCTATATGGATACATGTAGTTGGAACTCTAAATCAAACACGGTTTGTGCTACCTCTATGAAACTTGGCACAATAATGTAGTTCCAAGTTCTATCGGTATGGTGTGTGTCCTATGGAAGTAGCCCCAAGCGGAGACTGACGAGAATCACTTTCATTGAAAGGGGTTGCCAAGCTTCCAAAAAACTACGAGTTTCCTGAAATCTCAGCAAACATTTTTTCTCCCAATCTTTATGATACTTCCATTTAATGATCAGTACACCAATCCCACTGGGCTCACCAAATTTCGTTCTTCTAGGTTAAACCGTTCCTTTGCAGTCACCGTTTTCATGTTTAGGTTTCACTCTGTTTTCTCCTATATGGATACATGTAGTTGGATCTCTAAATCAAACACGGTTTGTGCTAGCTCTTTGAAACTTGGCACAATAAAGTAGTTCCATGTACTATGGATATGGTTTGTGTCCTATGGAACTAGCCCCAGGCAGAAACTGACGAGAATCACTTTCATTGAAAGGGGTTGCCAAGCTTCCAAAAAAGTACGAGTTTCCTGAAATCATCAAACATTTTTTCACCCAGTCTTGATGATACTTTCAGGTAATGATCAGTACACCAATCCCACTAGGCTCACCAAATTTCATTCTTCTAGGTTAAACCGTTCCTTTGCAGTAACCGTTTTCATGTTTAGGTTTCTCTCTGTTTTCTCCTATATGGATACATGTAGTTGGAACTCTAAATCAAACACGGTTTGTGCTAGCTCCTTGAAACTTGGCACTATAATGTAGTTCCCAGTTCTATGGTTATGGGTTGTGTCCTCTGGAAGTAGCCCCAAGCAGAGACTGACGAGAATCACTTTCATTGAAAGGGGTTGCCAAGCTTCCAAAAAACTACGAGTTTCCTGAAATCTCAGCAAACATTTTTTCACCCAATCTTGATGATACTTCCATTTAAGATCAGTACACCAATCCCACTGGGCTCACCAAATTTCGTTCTTCTAGGTTAAACCATCCTTTGCAGTAACCGTTTTCATGTTTAGGTTTCACTCTGTTTTCTCCTATATGGATACATGTAGTTGGAACTCTAAATCAAACACGGTTTGTGCTAGCTCTTTGAAACTTGGCACAATAATGTAGTTCCAAGTTCTATCACGATGGTTGGTGGCCTATTGAAGTAGCCCCAAGCAGAGACTGACGAGAATCTCTTTCATTGAAAGGGGTTGCCAAGCTTCCAAAAAACTACGAGTTTCCTGAAATCTCAGCAAACATTTTTTCAAACAATCTTGATGATACTTCCATTTAATGATCAGTAAACCAATCCCACTGGGCTCACCAAATTTCGTTCTTCTAGCTTAAACCGTTCCTTTGCAGTAACCGTTTTCATGTTTAGGTTTCACTCTGTTTTCTCCTATATGGATACATGTAGTTGGAACTCTAAATCAAACACGGTTTGTGCTAGCCCTTGAAACTTGGCAGTATAATGTAGTTCCCAGTTCTATGGTTATGGTTTGTGTCCTATGGAAGTAGCCCCAAGCAGAGACTGACGAGAATCACTTTCATTGAAAGGGGTTGCCAAGCTTCCAAAAAACTACGAGTTTCCGGAAATCTCAGCAAACATTTTTTCACCCAATCTTGATGATACTTGCAGGTACTGATCAGTACACCAGTCCCACTTGGCTGACCAAGTTTCGTTCTTCTAGGTAAACCATTCCTTTGCAGAAACCGTTTTCATGTTTAGGTTTCACTCTGTTTTCTCCTATATGGATACAGGTATTTGGAACTCTAAATCAAACAGGGTTTGTGCTAGCTCTTTGAAACTTGGCACAATAATGTAGTTCCAAGTTCTATGGCTATGGTTTGTGTCCTATGGAAGTAGCCCCAAGCAGCGACTGACGAGAATCACTTTCATTGAAAGGGGTTGCCAAGCTTCCAAAAAACTACGAGTTTCCTGAAATCTCAGCAAACCTTTTTTCACCCAAACTTGATGATACATGTAGGTACTGATTAGTACACCAGTCCCACTTGGCTGACCAAGTTTCGTTCTTCTAGATTAAACCGTTCCTTTGCAGTAACCGTTTTCATGTTTAGGTTTCACTCTGTTTTCTCCTATATTGATACATGTAGTTGGAACTCTAAAGCAAACACGGTTTGTGCTAGCTCTTTGAAACTTGGCATAATAAAGTAGCTCCAAGTACTATGGCTATGGTTTGTGTCCTATGGAACTAGCCCTAGGCAGAGACTGACGAGAATCACTTTCATTGAAAGGGGTTGCCAAGCTACCAAAAAAGTACGAGTTTCCTGAAATCTCAGCATACATTTTTTCACCCAATCTTGAAGATACTTCCATTTAATGATTAGTACACCAATCCCACTAGGCTCACCAAATTTCGTTTTTCTAGGTTAAACCGTTCCTTTGCAGTAACGGTTTTCATGTTTAGGTTTCACTCTGTTTTCTCCTATATGGATACATGTAGTTGGAACTCTAAATGAAACACGGTTTGTGCTAGCTCTTTGAAACTTGGCACTATAATGTAGTTCCCAGTTCTATGGTTATGGTTTGTGTCCTATGGAAGTTGCCCCAAGCAGAGACTGATGATTATCACTTTCATTGAAAGGGGTTGCCAAGCTTCCAAAAAACTACGAGTTTCCTGAAATCTCAGCAAACATTTTTTCACCCAATCTTGATGATACTTCCATTTAAGATCAGTACACCAATCCCACTGGGCTCACCAAATTTCGTTCTTCTAGGTTAAACCATCCTTTGCAGTAACCGTTTTCATGTTCAGGATTCACTCTGTTTTCTCCTATATGGATACATGTAGTTGGAACTCTAAATCAAACACGGTTTGTGCTAGCTCTTTGAAACTTGGCACAATAATGTAGTTCCAAGTTCTATCGCGATGGTTTGTGACCTATTGAAGTAGCCCCAAGCAGAGACTGACGAGAATCACTTTCATTGAAAGGGGTTTCCAAGCTTCAAAAAACTACGAGTTTCCTGAAATCTCAAGAAACATTTTTTCTCCAATCTTTATGATACTTCCATTTAATAATCAGTAGACCAATCCCACTTGGCTCACCAAATTTCGTTCTTCTAGGTTAAACCGTTCCTTTGCAGTAACCGTTTTCATGTTTAGGTTTCACTCTGTTTTCTCCTATATGGATACATGTAGTTGGAACTCTAAATCAAACACGGTTTGTGCTAGCTCTTTGAAACATGGCACTATAATGTAGTTCCCAGTTCTATGGTTATGGTTTGTGTCCTATGCAAGTAGCCCCAAGCAGAGACTGACGAGAATCACTTTCATTGAAAGGGGTTGCCAAGCTTCCAAAAAACTACGAGTTTCCGGAAATCTCAGCAAACATTTTTTCACCCAATCTTGATGATACTTGCAGGTACTGATCAGTACAGCAATCCCACTTGGCTGACCAAATTTCGTTCTTCTAGGTTGAACCGTTCCTTTTCAGTAACCGTTTTCATGTTTAGGTTTCACTCTGTTTTATCCTATATGGATACATGTAGTTGGAACTCTAAATCAAACACGGTTTGTGCTACCTCTATGAAACTTGGCACAATAATGTAGTTCCAAGTTCTATCGGTATGGTGTGTGTCCTATGGAAGTAGCCCCAAGCGGAGACTGACGAGAATCACTTTCATTGAAAGGGGTTGCCAAGCTTCCAAAAAACTACGAGTTTCCTGAAATCTCAGCAAACATTTTTTCTCCCAATCTTTATGATACTTCCATTTAATGATCAGTACACCAATCCCACTGGGCTCACCAAATTTCGTTCTTCTAGGTTAAACCGTTCCTTTGCAGTCACCGTTTTCATGTTTAGGTTTCACTCTGTTTTCTCCTATATGGATACATGTATTTGGAACTCTAAATCAAACACGGTTTGTGCTAGCTCTTTGAAACTTGGAACAATAAAGAAGCTCCAAGTACTATGGCTATGGTTTGTGTCCTATGGAACTAGCCCCAGGCAGAGATGACGAGAATCACTTTCATTGAAAGGGGTTGCCAAGCTTCCAAAAAAGTACGAGTTTCCTGAAATCATCAAATATTTTTTCACCCAGTCTTGATGATACTTTCAGGTAATGATCAGTACACCAATCCCACTTGGCTCACCAAATTTCGTTCTTCTAGGTTAAACCGTTCCTTTGCAGTCACCGTTTTCATGTTTAGGATTCACTCTGTTTTCTCCTATATGCATACATGTTGTTGGAACTCTAAATCAAACACGGTTTGTGCTACCTCTATGAAACTTGGCACAATAATGTATTTCCAAGTTCTATGGCTATGGTTTGTGTCCTATGGAAGTAGCCCCAAGCAGAGACTGACGAGATTCACTTTCATTGAAAGGGGTTGCCAAGCTTCCAAAAAACTACGAGTTTCCGGAAATCTCAGCATACATTTTTTCACCCAATCTTGATGATACTTCCATTTAATGATTAGTACACCAATCCCACTGGGCTCACCAAATTTCGTTGTTCTAGGTTAAACCGTTCCTTTGCAGTAACCGTTTTCATGTTTAGGTTTCACTCTGTTTTCTCCTATATGGATACATGTAGTTGGAACTCTAAATCAAACACGGTTTGTGCTAGCTCTTTGAAACTTGGCACAATAAAGTAGTTCCATGTACTATGGCTATGGTTTGTGTCCTATGGAACTAGCCCCAGGCAGAAACTGACGAGAATCACTTTCATTGAAAGGGGTTGCCAAGCTTCCAAAAAAGTACGAGTTTCCTGAAATCATCAGACATTTTTTCACCCAGTCTTGATGATACTTTCAGGTAATGATCAGTACACCAATCCCACTAGGCTCACCAAATTTCATTCTTCTAGGTTAAACCGTTCCTTTGCAGTAACCGTTTTCATGTTTAGGTTTCTCTCTGTTTTCTCCTATATGGATACATGTAGTTGGAACTCTAAATCAAACACGGTTTGTGCTAGCTCCTTGAAACTTGGCACTATAATGTAGTTCCCAGTTCTATGGTTATGGGTTGTGTCCTCTGGAAGTAGCCCCAAGCAGAGACTGACGAGAATCACTTTCATTGAAAGGGGTTGCCAAGCTTCCAAAAAACTACGAGTTTCCTGAAATCTCAGCAAATATTTTTTCACCCAATCTTGATGATACTTGCAGGTACTGATCAGTACACCAGTCCCAGTTGGCTGACCAAGTTTCGTTCTTCTAGGTTTAACCATTCCTTTGGAGTAACCGTTTTCATGTTTAGGTTTCACTCTGTTTTCTCCTATATGGATACATGTAGTTGGAACTCTAAATGAAACACGGTTTGTGCTAACTCTTTGAAACTTGGCACAATAATGTAGTTCCAAGTTCTATGGCTATGGTTTGTGTCCTATGGAAGGAGCCCCAAGCAGAGACTGACGAGAATCACTTTCATTGAAAGGGGTTGCCAAGCTTCCAAAAAACTACGAGTTTCCTGAAATCTCAGCAAACATTTTTTCACCCAATCTTGATGATACTTCCATTTAAGATCAGTACACCAATCCCACTGGGCTCACCAAATTTCGTTCTTCAATGAATCACTTTCATTGAAAGGGGTTGCCAAGCTTCCAAAAAACTACGAGTTTCCTGAAATCTCAGCAAACATTTTTTCACCCAATCTTGATGATACTTCCATTTAAGATCAGTACACCAATCCCACTGGGCTCACCAAATTTCGTTCTTCTAGGTTAAACCATCCTTTGCAGTAACCGTTTTCATGTTTAGGTTTCACTCTGTTTTCTCCTATATGGATACATGTAGTTGGAACTCTAAATCAAACACGGTTTGTGCTAGCTCTTTGAAACTTGGCACAATAATGTAGTTCCAAGTTCTATCACGATGGTTGGTGGCCTATTGAAGTAGCCCCAAGCAGAGACTGACGAGAATCTCTTTCATTGAAAGGGGTTGCCAAGCTTCCAAAAAACTACGAGTTTCCTGAAATCTCAGCAAACATTTTTTCAAACAATCTTGATGATACTTGCAGGTAATGATCAGTTCACCAGTCCCACTTGGCTCACCAAATTTCGTTCTTCTAGGTTAAACCGTTCCTTTGCAGTAACCGTTTTCATGTTTAGGTTTCACTCTGTTTTCTCCTATATGGATACATGTAGTTGGAACTCTAAATCAAACACGGTTTGTGCTAGCCCTTTGAAACTTGGCAGTATAATGTAGTTCCCAGTTCTATGGTTATGGTTTGTGTCCTATGGAAGTAGCCCCAAGCAGAGACTGACGAGAATCACTTTCATTGAAAGGGGTTGCCAAGCTTCCAAAAAACTACGAGTTTCCGGAAATCTCAGCAAACATTTTTTCACCCAATCTTGATGATACTTGCAGGTACTGATCAGTACACCAGTCCCACTTGGCTGACCAAGTTTCGTTCTTCTAGGTAAACCATTCCTTTGCAGAAACCGTTTTCATGTTTAGGTTTCACTCTGTTTTCTCCTATATGGATACAGGTATTTGGAACTCTAAATCAAACAGAGTTTGTGCTAGCTCTTTGAAACTTGGCACAATAATGTAGTTCCAAGTTCTATGGCTATGGTTTGTGTCCTATGGAAGTAGCCCTAAGCAGCGACTGACGAGAATCACTTTCTTTGAAAGGGGTTGCCAAGCTTCCAAAAAACTACGAGTTTCCTGAAATCTCAGCAAACATTTTTCACCCAAACTTGATGATACATGTAGGTACTGATTAGTACACCAGTCCCACTTGGCTGACCAAGTTTCGTTCTTCTAGGTTAAACCGTTCCTTTGCAGTAACGGTTTTCATGTTTAGGTTTCACTCTGTTTTCTCCTATATGGATACATGTAGTTGGAAATCTAAATCAAACACGGTTTGTGCTAGCTCTTTGAAACTTGGCACAATAAAGTAGCTCCAAGTACTATGGATATGGTTTGTGTCCTATGGAACTAGCCCCAGGCAGAGACTGACGAGAATCACTTTCATTGAAAGGGGTTGCCAAGCTTCCAAAAAAGTAGGAGTTTCCTGAAATCATCAAACATTTTTTCACCCAGTCTTGATGATACTTTCAGGTAAGGATCAGTACACCAGTCCCACTTGGCTCACCAAATTTCGTTCTTCTAGGTAAAACCATTCCTTTGCAGTAACTGTTTTCATGTTTGGGTTTCACACTGTTTTCTCCTATATGGATACATGTAGTTGGAACTCTAAATCAAACACGGTTTGTGCTAGCTCTTTGAAACTTGGCACAATAATGTAGTTCCATGTTCTATGGCTATGGTTTGTGTCCTATGGAAGTAGCCCCAAGCAGAGACTGACGAGAATCACTTTCATTGAAAGGGGTTGCCAAGCTTCCAAAATCTACGAGTTTCCTGAAATCTCAGCATACATTTTTTCACCCAATCTTGATGATACTTGCAGGTAATGATCAGTAGACCAGTCCCACTTGGCTAACCAAATTTCGTTCTTCTAGGTTAAACCATTCTTTGCAGTAACCGTTTTCATATTTAGGTTTCACTCTGTTTTCTCCTATATGGATACATGTATTTGGAACTCTAAATCAAACACGGTTTGTGCTATCCATTTGAAACTTGGCACAATAATGTAGTTCCAAGTTCTATGGCGATGGTTTGTGTCCTATGGAAGTAGCCCCAAGCAGAGACTGACGAGAATCACTTTCATTGAAAGGGGTTGCCAAGCTTCCAAAAAACTACGAGTTTCCTGAAATCTCAGCAAACATTTTTTCACCCAATCTTGATGATACTAGCAGGTAATGATCAGTACACCAGTCCCAATAGGCTCACCAAATTTCGTTCTTCTAGGTTAAACCGTTCCTTTGCAGGAACCGTTTTCATGTTTAGGTTTCACTCTGTTTTCTCCTATAAGGTTACATGTAGTTGGAACTCTAAATCAAACACGGTTTGTGCTAGCTCTTTGAAACTTGGCAAAATAATGTAGTTCCCAATTCTATGGTTATGGTTTGTGTCCTATGGAAGTAGCCCCAAGCAGAGACTGACGAGAATCACTTTAATTGAAAGGGTTGACAAGCTTCCAAAAAACTACGAATTTCCTGAAATCTCAGCAAACATTTTTTTCACCCAATCTTGAATATACTTGTAGGTACTGATCAGTACACCAGTCCCACTTGGCTGACCAAGTTTCGTTCTTCTAGTTTAAACCGTTCCTTTGCAGTAAGCGTTTTCATGTTTAGGTTTCACTCTCTTTTCTCCTACATGGATACATGTAGTTGGAACTCGAAATCAAACACGGTTTGTGCTAGCTCTTTGAAACGTGGCACAATAATGTAGTTCCAAGTTCTATGGCTATGCTTTATGTCCTATGGAAGTAGCCCCAAGCAGAGACTGACGAGAATCACTTTCATTGAAAGGGGTTGCCAAGCTTCCAAGAAAGTACGAATTTCCTGAAATCATCAAACATTTTTTCACCCAGTCTTGATGATACTTTCAGGTAATGATCAGTACACCAGTCCCACTTGGCTCACCAAATTTCGTTCTTCTAGGTTAAACCGTTCCTTTGCAGTCACCGTTTTCATGTTTAGGTTTCACTCTGTTTTCTCCTATATGGATACATGTAGTTGGAACTCTAAATCAAACACGGTTTGTGCTACCTCTATGAAACTTGGCACAATAATGTAGTTCCAAGTTCTATCGGTATGGTGTGTGTCCTATGGAAGTAGCCCCAAGCGGAGACTGACGAGAATCACTTTCATTGAAAGGGGTTGCCAAGCTTCCAAAAAACTACGAGTTTCCTGAAATCTCAGCAAACATTTTTTCTCCCAATCTTTATGATACTTCCATTTAATGATCAGTACACCAATCCCACTGGGCTCACCAAATTTCGTTCTTCTAGGTTAAACCGTTCCTTTGCAGTCACCGTTTTCATGTTTAGGTTTCACTCTGTTTTCTCCTATATGGATACATGTAGTTGGATCTCTAAATCAAACACGGTTTGTGCTAGCTCTTTGAAACTTGGCACAATAAAGTAGTTCCATGTACTATGGATATGGTTTGTGTCCTATGGAACTAGCCCCAGGCAGAAACTGACGAGAATCACTTTCATTGAAAGGGGTTGCCAAGCTTCCAAAAAAGTACGAGTTTCCTGAAATCATCAAACATTTTTTCACCCAGTCTTGATGATACTTTCAGGTAATGATCAGTACACCAATCCCACTAGGCTCACCAAATTTCATTCTTCTAGGTTAAACCGTTCCTTTGCAGTAACCGTTTTCATGTTTAGGTTTCTCTCTGTTTTCTCCTATATGGATACATGTAGTTGGAACTCTAAATCAAACACGGTTTGTGCTAGCTCCTTGAAACTTGGCACTATAATGTAGTTCCCAGTTCTATGGTTATGGGTTGTGTCCTCTGGAAGTAGCCCCAAGCAGAGACTGACGAGAATCACTTTCATTGAAAGGG
>NW_027553509.1:0-37432 GCF_045843805.1 Urocitellus parryii
TTTGCCTGAGATTTCAGGCAAACATTTTTTCACCCAATCTTGATGATACTTCCATTTAATGATCAGTACACCAATCCCACTTGGCTCACCAAATTTCGTTCTTCTAGGTTAAACCGTTCCTTTGCAGTAACCGTTTTCATGTTTAGGTTTCACTCTGTTTTCTCCTATATGGATACATGTATTTGGAACTCTAAATCAAACACGGTTTGTGCTAGCTCTTTGAAACTTGGCACAATAATGTAGTTCCAAGTCCTATCGCTATGGTTTGTGTGCTATTGAAGTAGCCCCAAGCAGAGACTGACGAGAAACCCTTTCATTGAAAGGGGTTGCCAAGCTTGCAAAATACTACGAGTTTCCTGAAGTCTCAGCAAACATTTTTTCATCCAATCTTGATGATACTTGCAGGTAGTGATCAGTACACGAATCTCACTTGGCTCACTAAATTTCATTCTTCTGGGTTAAACCATTCCTTTGCAGTAACCGTTTTCAGGTTTAGGTTTCACTCTGTTTTCTCCTACATGGATACATGTAGTTGGAACTCTAAATCAAACACGGTTTGTGCTAGCTCTTTGAAACTTGGCACAATAATGTAGTTCCAAGTTCTATCGCTATGGTTTGTGTGCTATTGATGTAGCCCCAAGCAGAGACTGACGAGAATCCCTTTCATTGAAAGGGGTTGCCAGACTTCCAAAAAACTACGAGTTCCTGAAATCTCAGCAAACATTTTTTCACCCAATCTTGATGATACTTCCATTTAATGATCAGTACACCAATCCCACTTGGCTCGCCAAATTTCGATCTTCTAGGTTAAACCGTTCCTTTGCAGTAACCGTTTTCATGTTTAGGTTTCACTCTGTTTTCTCCTATATGGATACATGTAGTTGGAACTCTAAATCAAACACGGTTTGTGCTAGCTCTTTGAAACTTGGCACAATAATGTAGTTCCAAGTTCTATCGCTATGGTTTGTGTGCTATTGAAGTAGCCCCAAGCAGAGACTGACGAGAATCCCTTTCATTGAAAGGGGTTGCCAAGCTTCCAAAAAACTACGAGTTTCCTGAAATCTCAGCAAACATTTTTTCACCCAGTCTTGATGATACTTCCATTTAATGATCAGGACACCAATCCCACTTGGCTCACCAAATTTCGTTCTTCTAGGTTAAACCGTTCCTTTGCAGTAACCGTTTTCATGTTTAGGTTTCACTCTGTTTTCTCCTATATGGATACATGTAGTTGGAACTCTAAATCAAACACGGTTTGTGCTAGCTCTTTGAAACTTGGCACAATAATGTAGTTCCAAGTTCTATCGCTATGGTTTGTGTGCTATTGAAGTAGCCCCAAGCAGAGACTGACGAGAATCCCTTTCATTGAAAGGGGTTGCCAGGCTTCCAAAAAACTGCGAGCTTCCTGAAATCTCAGCAAACATTTTTTCACCCAATCTTGATGATACTTCCATTTAATGATCAGTACACCAATCCCACTTGGCTCACCAAATTTCGTTCTTCTAGGTTAAACCGTTACTTTGCAGTAACCGTTTTCATGTTTAGGTTTCACTCTGTTTTCTCCTATATGGATACATGTAGTTGGAACTCTAAATCAAACACGGTTTGTGCTAGCTCTGTGAAACTTGGCACAATAATGTAGTTCCAAGTTCTATCGCTATGGTTTGTGTGCTATTGAAGTAGCCCCAAGCAGAGACTGACGAGAATCCCTTTCATTGAAAGGGGTTGCCAAGCTTCCAAAAAACTACGAGTTTCCTGAAATCTCAGCAAACATTTTTTCACCCAATCTTGATGATACTTCCATTTAATGATCAGGACACCAATCCCACTTGGCTCACCAGATTTCGTTCTTCTAGGTTAAACCGTTCCTTTGCAGTAACCGTTTTCATGTTTAGGTTTCACTCTGCTTTCTCCTATATGGATACATGTAGTTGGAACTCTAAATCAAACACGGTTTGTGCTAGCTCTTTGAAACTTGGCACAATAATGTAGTTCCAAGTTCGATCGCTATGGTTTGTGTGCTATTGAAGTAGCCCCAAGCAGAGACTGACGAGAATCACTTTCATTGAAATCGGTTGCCAGGCTTCCAAAAAACTGCGAGTTTCCTGAAATCTCAGCAAACATTTTTTCACCCAATCTTGATGATACTGCCATTTAATGATCAGTACACCAATCCCACTTGGCTCGCCAAATTTCGTTCTTCTAGGTTAAACCGTTCCTTTGCAGTAACCGTTCTCATGTTTAGGTTTCACTCTGTTTTCTCCTATATGGATACATGTAGTTGGAACTCTAAATCAAACACGGTTTGTGCTAGCTCTTTGAAACTTGGCACAATAATGTAGTTCCAAGTTCTATCGCTATGGTTTGTGTGCTATTGAAGTAGCCCCAAGCAGAGACTGACGAGAATCCCTTTCATTGAAAGGGGTTGCCAAGCTTCCAAAAAACTACGAGTTTCCTGAAATCTCAGCAAACATTTTTTCACCCAATCTTGATGATACTTCCATTTAATGATCAGTACACCAATCCCACTTGGCTCACCAAATTTCGTTCTTCTAGGTTAAACCGTTCCTTTGCAGTAACCGTTTTCATGTTTAGGTTTCACTCTGTTTTCTCCTATATGGATACATGTAGTTGGAACTCTAAATCAAACACGGATTGTGCTAGCTCTTTGAAACTTGGCACAATAATGTAGTTCCAAGTTCTATCGCTATGGTTTGTGTGCTATTGAAGTAGCCCCAAGCAGAGACTGACGAGAATCACTTTCATTGAAAGGGGATGCCAAGCTTCCAAAACACTACGAGTTTCCTGAAATCTCAGCAAACATTTTTTCACCCAATCTTGATGATACTTCCATTTAATGATCAGGACACCAATCCCACTTGGCTCACCGAATTTCGTTCTTCTAGGTTAAACCGTTCCTTTGCAGTAACCGTTTTCATGTTTAGGTTTCACTCTGTTTTCTCCTATATGGATACATGTAGTTGGAACTCTAAATCAAACACGGTTTGTGCTAGCTCTTTGAAACTTGGCACAATAATGTAGTTCCAAGTTCTATCGCTATGGTTTGTGTGCTATTGAAGTAGCCCCAAGCCGAGACTGACGAGAATCCCTTTCATTGAAAGGGGTTGCCAAGCTTGCAAAATACTACGAGTTTCCTGAAATCTCAGCAAACATTTTTTCACCCAATCTTGATGATACTTGCAGGTAGTGATCAGTACACGAATCTCACTTGGCTCACTAAGTTTCGTTCTTCTAGGTTAAACCGTTCCTTTGCAGTAACCGTTTTCATGTTTAGGTTTCACTCTGTTTTCTCCTATATAGATACATGTAGTTGGAACTCTAAATCAAACACGGTTTGTGCTAGCTCTTTGAAACTTGGCACAATAATGTAGTTCCAAGTTCGATCGCTATGGTTTGTGTGCTATTGAAGTAGCCCCAAGCAGAGACTGACGAGAATCACTTTCATTGAAAGGGGTTGCCAAGCTTCCAAAAAACTACGAGTTTCCTGAAATCTCAGCAAACATTTTTTCACCCAATCTTGATGATACTTGCAGGTAGTGATCAGTACACGAATCTCACTTGGCTCACTAAATTTCGTTCTTCTAGGTTAAACCGTTCCTTTGCAGAAACCGTTTTCATGTTTAGGTTTCACTCTGTTTTCTCCTATATGGATACATGTAGTTGGAACTCTAAATCAAACACGGTTTGTGCTAGCTCTTTGAAACATGGCACAATAATGTAGTTCCAAGTTCGATCGCTATGGTTTGTGTGCTATTGAAGTAGCCCCAAGCAGAGACTGACGAGAATCACTTTCATTGAAAGGGGATGCCAAGCTTCCAAAAAACTACGAGTTTCCTGAAATCTCAGCAAACATTTTTTCACCCAATCTTGATGATACTTCCATTTAATGATCAGGACACCAATCCCACTTGGCTCACCGAATTTCGTTCTTCTAGGTTAAACCGTTCCTTTGCAGTAACCGTTTTCATGTTTAGGTTTCACTCTGTTTTCTCCTATATGGATACATGTAGTTGGAACTCTAAATCAAACACGGTTTGTGCTAGCTCTTTGAAACTTGGCACAATAATGTAGTTCCAAGTTCTATCGCTATGGTTTGTGTGCTATTGAAGTAGCCCCAAGCCGAGACTGACGAGAATCCCTTTCATTGAAAGGGGTTGCCAAGCTTGCAAAATACTACGAGTTTCTTGAAATCTCAGCAAACATTTTTTCACCCAATCTTGATGATACTTGCAGGTAGTGATCAGTACACGAATCTCACTTGGCTCACTAAGTTTCGTTCTTCTAGGTTAAACCGTTCCTTTGCAGTAACCGTTTTCATGTTTAGGTTTCACTCTGTTTTCTCCTATATAGATACATGTAGTTGGAACTCTAAATCAAACACGGTTTGTGCTAGCTCTTTGAAACTTGGCACAATAATGTAGTTCCAAGTTCGATCGCTATGGTTTGTGTGCTATTGAAGTAGCCCCAAGCAGAGACTGACGAGAATCACTTTCATTGAAACGGGTTGCCAAGCTTCCAAAAAACTACGAGTTTCCTGAAATCTCAGCAAACATTTTTTCACCCAATCTTGATGATACTTGCAGGTAGTGATCAGTACACGAATCTCACTTGGCTCACTAAATTTCGTTCTTCTAGGTTAAACCGTTCCTTTGCAGAAACCGTTTTCATGTTTAGGTTTCACTCTGTTTTCTCCTATATGGATACATGTAGTTGGAACTCTAAATCAAACACGGTTTGTGCTAGCACTTTGAAACTTGGCACAATAATGTAGTTCCAAGTTCGATCCCTATGGTTTGTGTGCTATTGAAGTAGCCCCAAGCAGAGACTGACGAGAATCCCTTTCATTGAAAGGGGTTGCCAAGCTTCCAAAAAACTACGAGTTTCCTGAAATCTCAGCAAACATTTTTTCACCCAATCTTGATGATACTTCCATTTAATGATCAGTACACCAATCCCACTTGGCTCACCAAATTTCGTTCTTCTAGGTTAAACCGTTCCTTTGCAGTAACCGTTTTCATGTTTAGGTTTCACTCTGTTTTCTCCTATATGGATACATGTAGTTGGAACTCTAAATCAAACACGGATTGTGCTAGCTCTTTGAAACTTGGCACAATAATGTAGTTCCAAGTTCTATCGCTATGGTTTGTGTGCTATTGAAGTAGCCCCAAGCAGAGACTGACGAGAATCACTTTCATTGAAAGGGGATGCCAAGCTTCCAAAACACTACGAGTTTCCTGAAATCTCAGCAAACATTTTTTCACCCAATCTTGATGATACTTCCATTTAATGATCAGGACACCAATCCCACTTGGCTCACCGAATTTCGTTCTTCTAGGTTAAACCGTTCCTTTGCAGTAACCGTTTTCATGTTTAGGTTTCACTCTGTTTTCTCCTATATGGATACATGTAGTTGGAACTCTAAATCAAACACGGTTTGTGCTAGCTCTTTGAAACTTGGCACAATAATGTAGTTCCAAGTTCGATCGCTATGGTTTGTGTGCTATTGAAGTAGCCCCAAGCCGAGACTGACGAGAATCCCTTTCATTGAAAGGGGTTGCCAAGCTTGCAAAATACTACGAGTTTCCTGAAATCTCAGCAAACATTTTTTCACCCAATCTTGATGATACTTGCAGGTAGTGATCAGTACACGAATCTCACTTGGCTCACTAAGTTTCGTTCTTCTAGGTTAAACCGTTCCTTTGCAGTAACCGTTTTCATGTTTAGGTTTCACTCTGTTTTCTCCTATATAGATACATGTAGTTGGAACTCTAAATCAAACACGGTTTGTGCTAGCTCTTTGAAAGTTGGCACAATAATGTAGTTCCAAGTTCGATCGCTATGGTTTGTGTGCTATTGAAGTAGCCCCAAGCAGAGACTGACGAGAATCACTTTCATTGAAAGGGGTTGCCAAGCTTCCAAAAAACTACGAGTTTCCTGAAATCTCAGCAAACATTTTTTCACCCAATCTTGATGATACTTGCAGGTAGTGATCAGTACACGAATCTCACTTGGCTCACTAAATTTCGTTCTTCTAGGTTAAACCGTTCCTTTGCAGAAACCGTTTTCATGTTTAGGTTTCACTCTGTTTTCTCCTATATGGATACATGTAGTTGGAACTCTAAATCAAACACGGTTTGTGCTAGCTCTTTGAAACTTGGCACAATAATGTAGTTCCAAGTTCTATCGCTATGGTTTGTGTGCTATTGAAGTAGCCCCAAGCAGAGACTGACGAGAATCCTTTCATTGAAAGGGGTTGCCAAGCTTGCAAAATACTACGAGTTTCCTGAAATCTCAGCAAACATTTTTTCACCCAATCTTGATGATACTTGCAGGTAGTGATCAGTACACGAATCTCACTTGGCTCACCAAATTCGTTCTTCTAGGTTAAACCGTTCCTTTGCAGTAACCGTTTTCATGTTTAGGTTTCACTCTGTTTTCTCCTATATGGATACATGTAGTTGGAACTCTAAATCAAACACGGTTTGTGCTAGCTCTTTGAAACTTGGCACAATAATGTAGTTCCAAGTTCTATTGCTATGGTTTGTGTGCTATTGAAGAAGCCCCAAGCAGAGACTGACGAGAATCCCTTTCATTGAAAGGGGTTGACAAGCTTCCAAAAAACTACGAGTTTCCTGAAATCTCAGCAAACATTTTTTCTCCCAATCTTGATGATACTTCCATTTAATGATCAGTACACCAATCCCACTTGGCTCACCAAATTTCGTTCTTCTAGGTAAAACCGTTCCTTTGCAGTAACCGTTTTCATGTTTAGGTTTCACTCTGTTTTCTCCTATATGGATACATGTAGTTGGAACTCTAAATCAAACACGGTTTGTGCTAGCTCTTTGAAACATGGCACAATAATGTAGTTCCAAGTTCGATCGCTATGGTTTGTGTGCTATTGAAGTAGCCCCAAGCAGAGACTGACGAGAATCACTTTCATTGAAAGGGGATGCCAAGCTTCCAAAAAACTACGAGTTTCCTGAAATCTCAGCAAACATTTTTTCACCCAATCTTGATGATACTTCCATTTAATGATCAGGACACCAATCCCACTTGGCTCACCGAATTTCGTTCTTCTAGGTTAAACCGTTCCTTTGCAGTAACCGTTTTCATGTTTAGGTTTCACTCTGTTTTCTCCTATATGGATACATGTAGTTGGAACTCTAAATCAAACACGGTTTGTGCTAGCTCTTTGAAACTTGGCACAATAATGTAGTTCCAAGTTCTATCGCTATGGTTTGTGTGCTATTGAAGTAGCCCCAAGCCGAGACTGACGAGAATCCCTTTCATTGAAAGGGGTTGCCAAGCTTGCAAAATACTACGAGTTTCTTGAAATCTCAGCAAACATTTTTTCACCCAATCTTGATGATACTTGCAGGTAGTGATCAGTACACGAATCTCACTTGGCTCACTAAGTTTCGTTCTTCTAGGTTAAACCGTTCCTTTGCAGTAACCGTTTTCATGTTTAGGTTTCACTCTGTTTTCTCCTATATAGATACATGTAGTTGGAACTCTAAATCAAACACGGTTTGTGCTAGCTCTTTGAAACTTGGCACAATAATGTAGTTCCAAGTTCGATCGCTATGGTTTGTGTGCTATTGAAGTAGCCCCAAGCAGAGACTGACGAGAATCACTTTCATTGAAACGGGTTGCCAAGCTTCCAAAAAACTACGAGTTTCCTGAAATCTCAGCAAACATTTTTTCACCCAATCTTGATGATACTTGCAGGTAGTGATCAGTACACGAATCTCACTTGGCTCACTAAATTTCGTTCTTCTAGGTTAAACCGTTCCTTTGCAGAAACCGTTTTCATGTTTAGGTTTCACTCTGTTTTCTCCTATATGGATACATGTAGTTGGAACTCTAAATCAAACACGGTTTGTGCTAGCTCTTTGAAACTTGGCACAATAATGTAGTTCCAAGTTCGATCCCTATGGTTTGTGTGCTATTGAAGTAGCCCCAAGCAGAGACTGACGAGAATCCCTTTCATTGAAAGGGGTTGCCAAGCTTCCAAAAAACTACGAGTTTCCTGAAATCTCAGCAAACATTTTTTCACCCAATCTTGATGATACTTGCAGGTAGTGATCAGTACACGAATCTCACTTGGCTCACCAAATTTCGTTCTTCTAGGTTAAACCGTTCCTTTGCAGTAACCGTTTTCATATTTAGGTTTCACTCTGTTTTCTCCTATATGGATACATGTAGTTGGAACTCTAAATCAAACACGGTTTGTGCTAGCTCTTTGAAACTTGGCACAATAATGTAGTTCCAAGTTCTATTGCTATGGTTTGTGTGCTATTGAAGAAGCCCCAAGCAGAGACTGACGAGAATCCCTTTCATTGAAAGGGGTTGCCAAGCTTCCAAAAAACTACCAGTTTCCTGAAATCTCAGCAAACATTTTTTCACCCAATCTTGATGATACTTCCATTTAATGATCAGTACACCAATCCCACTTGGCTCACCAAATTTCGTTCTTCTAGGTTAAACCGTTCCTTTGCAGTAACCGTTTTCATGTTTAGGTTTCACTCTGTTTTCTCCTATATGGATACATGTAGTTGGAACTCTAAATCAAACACGGTTTGTGCTAGCTCTTTGAAACTTGGCACAATAATGTAGTTCCAAGTTCTATCGCTATGGTTTGTGTGCTATTGAAGTAGCCCCAAGCAGAGACTGACGAGAATCCCTTTCATTGAAAGGGGTTGCCAAGCTTCCAAAAAAATACGAGTTTCCTGAAATCTCAGCAAACATTTTTTCACCCAGTCTTGATGATACTTGCATGTAGTGATCAGTACACGAATCTCACTTGGCTCACCAAATTTCGTTCTTCTAGGTTAAACCGTTCCTTTGCAGTAACCGTTTTCATGTTTAGGTTTCACTCTGTTTTCTCCTGTATAGATACATGTAGTTGGAACTCTAAATCAAACACGGTTTGTGCTAGCTCTTTGAAACTTGGCACAATAATGTAGTTCCAAGTTCTATCGCTATGGTTTGTGTGCTGTTGAAGTAGCCCCAAGCAGAGACTGACGAGAATCCCTTTCATTGAAAGGGGTTGCCAAGCTTCCAAAAAACTGCGAGTTTCCTTAAATCTCAGCAAACATTTTTTCACCCAATCTTGATGATACTTGCAGGTAGTGATCAGTACACGAATCTCACTTGGCTCACCAAATTTCGTTCTTCTAGGTTAAACCATTCCTTTGCAGTAACCGTTTTCATGTTTAGGTTTCACTCTGTTTTGTCCTATATGGATACATGTAGTTGGAACTCTAAATCAAACACGGTTTGTGCTAGCTCTTTGAAACTTGGCACAATAATGTAGTTCCAAGTTCTATCGCTATGGTTTGTGTGCTATTGAAGTAGCCCCAAGCAGAGACTGACGAGAATCCCTTTCATTGAAAGGGGTTGCCAAGCTTCCAAAAAACTACGAGTTTCCTGAAATCTCAGCAAACATTTTTTCACCCAATCTTGATGATACTTCCATTTAATGATCAGTACACCAATCCCACTTGGCTCACCAAATTTCGTTCTTCTAGGTTAAACCGTTCCTTTGCAGTAACCGTTTTCATGTTTAGGTTTCACTCTGTTTTCTCCTATATGGATACATGTAGTTGGAACTCTAAATCAAACACGGTTTGTGCTAGCTCTTTGAAACTTGGCACAATAATGTAGTTCCAAGTTCTATCGCTATGGTTTGTGTGCTATTGAAGTAGCCCCAAGCAGAGACTGACGAGAATCCCTTTCATTGAAAGGGGTTGCCAAGCTTGCAAAATACTACGAGTTTCCTGAAATCTCAGCAAACATTTTTCACCCAATCTTGATGATACTTGCAGGTAGTGATCAGTACACGAATCTCACTTGGCTCACTAAGTTTCGTTCTTCTAGGTTTAACCGTTCCTTTGCAGTAACCGTTTTCATGTTTAGGTTTCACTCTGTTTTCTCCTATATAGATACATGTAGTTGGAACTCTAAATCAAACACGGTTTGTGCTAGCTCTTTGAAACTTGGCACAATAATGTAGTTCCAAGTTCGATCGCTATGGTTTGTGTGCTATTGAAGTAGCCCCAAGCAGAGACTCACGAGAATCACTTTCATTGAAAGGGGTTGCCAGGCTTCCAAAAAACTGCGAGTTTCCTGAAATCTCAGCAAACATTTTTTCACCCAATCTTGATGATACTTCCATTTAATGATCAGTACACCAATCCCACTTGGCTCGCCAAATTTCGTTCTTCTAGGTTAAACCGTTCCTTTGCAGTAACCGTTTTCATGTTTAGGTTTCACTCTGTTTTCTCCTATATGGATACATGTAGTTGGAACTCTAAATCAAACACGGTTTGTGCTAGCTGTTTGAAACTTGGCACAATAATGTAGTTCCAAGTTCTATCGCTATGGTTTGTGTGCTATTGAAGTAGCCCCAAGCAGAGACTGACGAGAATCACTTTCATTGAAAGGGGTTGCCAAGCTTCCAAAAAACTACGAGTTTCCTGAAATCTCAGCAAACATTTTTTCACCCAATCTTGATGATACTTCCATTTAATGATCAGTACACCAATCCCACTTGGCTCACCAAATTTCGTTCTTCTAGGTTAAACCGTTCCTTTGCAGTAACCGTTTTCATGTTTAGGTTTCACTCTGTTTTCTCCTATATGGATACATGTAGTTGGAACTCTAAATCAAACACGGTTTGTGCTAGCTCTTTGAAACTTGGCACAATAATGTAGTTCCAAGTTCTATCGCTATGGTTTGTGTGCTATTGAAGTAGCCCCAAGCAGAGACTGACGAGAAACCCTTTCATTGAAAGGGGTTGCCAAGCTTGCAAAATACTACGAGTTTCCTGAAGTCTCAGCAAACATTTTTTCATCCAATCTTGATGATACTTGCAGGTAGTCATCAGTACACGAATCTCACTTGGCTCACTAAATTTCGTTCTTCTGGGTTAAACCATTCCTTTGCAGTAATCGTTTTCAGGTTTAGGTTTCACTTTGTTTTCTCCTATATGGATACATGTAGTTGGAACTCTAAATCAAACACGGTTTGTGCTAGCTCTTTGAAACTTGGCACAATAATGTAGTTCCAAGTTCTATCGCTATGGTTTGTGTGCTATTGAAGTAGCCCCAAGCAGAGACTGACGAGAATCACTTTCATTGAAAGGGGTTGCCAGGCTTCCAAAAAACTGCGAGTTTCCTGAAATCTCAGCAAACATTTTTTTCACCCAATCTTGATGATACTTCCATTTAATGATCAGTACACCAATCCCACTTGGCTCGCCAAATTTCGTTCTTCTAGGTTAAACCGTTCCTTTGCAGTAACCGTTTTCATGTTTAGGTTTCACTCTGTTTTCTCCTATATGGATATATGTATTTGGAACTCTAAATCAAACACGGTTTGTGCTAGCTCTTTGAAACTTGGCACAATAATGTAGTTCCAAGTTCTATCGCTATGGTTTGTGTGCTATTGAAGTAGCCCCAAGCAGAGACTGACGAGAATCCCTTTCATTGAAAGGGGTTGCCAAGCTTCCAAAAAACTGCGAGTTTCCTGAAATCTCAGCAAACATTTTTTCACCCAATCTTGATGATACTTGCAGGTAGGGATCAGTACACGAATCTCACTTGGCTCACCAAATTTCGTTCTTCTAGGTTAAACGATTCCTTTGCAGTAACCGTTTTCATGTTTAGGTTTCACTCTGTTTTCTCCTACATGGATACATGTAGTTGGAACTCTAAATCAAACACGGTTTGTGCTAGCTCTTTGAAACTTGGCACAATAATGTAGTTCCAAGTTCTATCGCTATGGTTTGTGTGCTACTGATGTAGCCCCAAGGAGAGACTGACGAGAATCCCTTTCATTGAAAGGGGTTGCCAGGCTTCCAAAAAACTACGAGTTCCTGAAATCTCAGCAAACATTTTTTCACCCAATCTTGATGATACTTCCATTTAATGATCAGTACACCAATCCCACTTGGCTCGCCAAATTTCGATCTTCTAGGTTAAACCATTCCTTTGCAGTAACCGTTTTCATGTTTAGGTTTCACTCTGTTTTCTCCTATATGGATACAAGTAGTTGGAACTCTAAATCAAACACGGTTTGTGCTAGCTCTTTGAAACTTGGCACAATAATGTAGTTCCAAGTTCTATCGCTATGGTTTGTGTGCTATTGAAGTAGCCCCAAGCAGAGACTGACGAGAATCCCTTTCATTGAAAGGGGTTGCCAAGCTTCCAAAAAACTACGAGTTTCCTGAAATCTCAGCAAACATTTTTTCACCCAGTCTTGATGATACTTCCATTTAATGATCAGGACACCAATCCCACTTGGCTCACCAAATTTCGTTCTTCTAGGTTAAACCGTTCCTTTGCAGTAACCGTTTTCATGTTTAGGTTTCACTCTGTTTTCTCCTATATGGATACATGTAGTTGGAACTCTAAATCAAACACGGTTTGTGCTAGCTCTTTGAAACTTGGCACAATAATGTAGTTCCAAGTTCTATCGCTATGGTTTGTGTGCTATTGAAGTAGCCCCAAGCAGAGACTGACGAGAATCCCTTTCATTGAAAGGGGTTGCCAAGCTTGCAAAATACTACGAGTTTCCTGAAATCTCAGCAAACATTTTTTCACCCAATCTTGATGATACTTGCAGGTAGTGATCAGTACACGAATCTCACTTGGCTCACTAAATTTCGTTCTTCTAGGTTAAACCGTTCCTTTGCAGTAACCGTTTTCATGTTTAGGTTTCACTCTGTTTTCTCCTATATGGATACATGTAGTTGGAACTCTAAATCAAACACGGTTTGTGCTAGCTCTTTGAAACTTGGCACAATAATGTAGTTCCAAGTTCGATCGCTATGGTTTGTGTGCTATTGAAGTAGCCCCAAGCAGAGACTGACGAGAATCACTTTCATTGAAAGGGGTTGCCAGGCTTCCAAAAAACTACGAGTTTCCTGAAATCTCAGCAAACATTTTTTCACCCAATCTTGATGATACTTCCATTTAATGATCAGTACACCAATCCCACTTGGCTCGCCAAATTTCGTTCTTCTAGGTTAAACCGTTCCTTTGCAGTAACCGTTTTCATGTTTAGGTTTCACTCTGTTTTCTCCTATATGGATACATGTAGTTGGAACTCTAAATCAAACACGGTTTGTGCTAGCTCTTTGAAACTTGGCACAATAATGTAGTTCCAAGTTCGATCGCTATGGTTTGTGTGCTATTGAAGTAGCCCCAAGCAGAGACTGACGAGAATCCCTTTCATTGAAAGGGGTTGCCAAGCTTCCAAAAAACTACGAGTTTCCTGAAATCTCAGCAAACATTTTTTCACCCAATCTTGATGATACTTCCATTTAATGATCAGTACACCAATCCCACTTGGCTCGCCAAATTTCGTTCTTCTAGGTTAAACCGTTCCTTTGCAGTAACCGTTTTCATGTTTAGGTTTCACTCTGTTTTCTCCTATATGGATACATGTAGTTGGAACTCTAAATCAAACACGGTTTGTGCTAGCTCTTTGAAACTTGGCACAATAATGTAGTTCCAAGTTCCATCGCTATGGTTTGTGTGCTATTGAAGTAGCCCCAAGCAGAGACTGACGAGAATCCCTTTCATTGAAAGGGGTTGCCAAGCTTGCAAAATACTACGAGTTTCCTGAAATCTCAGCAAACATTTTTTCACCCAATCTTGATGATACTTGCAGGTAGTGATCAGTACACGAATCTCACTTGGCTCACTAAAGTTCGTTCTTCTAGGTTAAACCGTTCCTTTGCAGTAACCGTTTTCATGTTTAGGTTTCACTCTGTTTTCTCCTATATGGATACATGTAGTTGGAACTCTAAATCAAACACGGTTTGTGCTAGCTCTTTGAAGCTTGGCACAATAATGTAATTCCAAGTTCTATCGCTATGGTTTGTGTGCTATTGAAGTAGCCTCAAGCAGAGACTGACGAGAATCCCTTTCATTGAAAGGGGTTGCCAAGCTTCCAAAAAACTACGAGTTTCCTGAAATCTCAGCAAACATTTTTTCACCCAATCTTGATGATACTTCCATTTAATGATCAGTACACCAATCCCACTTGGATCACCAAATTTCGTTCTTCTAGGTTAAACCGTTCCTTTGCAGTAACCGTTTTCATGTTTAGGTTTCACTCTGTTTTCTCCTATATGGATACATGTATTTGGAACTCTAAATCAAACACGGTTTGTGCTAGCTCTTTGAAACTTGGCACAATAATGTAGTTCCAAGTTCTATCGCTATGGTTTGTGTGCTATTGAATAGCCCCAAGCAGAGACTGACGAGAATCCCTTTCATTGAAAGGGGTTGCCAAGCTTCCAAAAAACTACGAGTTTCCTGAAATCTCAGCAAACATTTTTTCACCCAATCTTGATGATACTTGCAGGCAGTGATCAGTACACGAATCTCAGTTGGCTCACTAAATTTCGTTCTTCTAGGTTAAACCGTTCCTTTGCAGTAACCGTTTTCATGTTTAGGTTTCACTCTGTTTTCTCCTATATGGATACATGTAGTTGGAACTCTAAATCAAACACGGTTTGTGCTAGCTCTTTGAAACTTGGCACAATAATGTAGTTCCAAGTTCGATCGCTATGGTTTGTGTGCTATTGAAGTAGCCCCAAGCAGAGACTGACGAGAATCCCTTTCATTGAAAGGGGTTGCCAAGCTTCCAAAAAACTACGAGTTTCCTGAAATCTCAGCAAACATTTTTTCACCCAATCTTGATGATACTTGCAGGTAGTGATCAGTACACGAATCTCACTTGGCTCACTAAATTTCGTTCTTCTAGGTTAAACCGTTCCTTTGCAGTAACCGTTTTCATGTTTAGGTTTCACTCTGTTTTCTCCTATATGGATACATGTAGTTGGAACTCTAAATCAAACACGGTTTGTGCTAGCTCTTTGAAACTTGGCACAATAATGTAGTTCCATGTTCGATCGCTATGGTTTGTGTGCTATTGAAGTAGCCCCAAGCAGAGACTGACGAGAATCACTTTCATTGAAAGGGGTTGCCAGGCTTCCAAAAAACTACGAGTTTCCTGAAATCTCAGCAAACATTTTTTCACCCAATCTTGATGATACTTCCATTTAATGATCAGTACACCAATCCCACTTGGATCACCAAATTTCGTTCTTCTAGGTTAAACCGTTCCTTTGCAGTAACCGTTTTCATGTTTAGGTTTCACTCTGTTTTCTCCTATATGGATACATGTAGTTGGAACTCTAAATCAAACACGGTTTGTGCTAGCTCTTTGGAACTTGGCACAATAATGTAGTTCCAAGTTTGATCGCTATGGTTTGTGTGCTATTGAAGTAGCCCCAAGCAGAGACTGACGAGAATCACTTTCATTGAAAGGGGTTGCCAGACTTCCAAAAACTACGAGTTTCCTGAAATCTCAGCAAACATTTTTTCACCCAATCTTGATGATACTTCCATTTAATGATCAGTACACCAATCCCACTTGGCTCGCCAAATTTCGTTCTTCTAGGTTAAACCGTTCCTTTGCAGTAACCGTTTTCATGTTTAGGTTTCACTCTGTTTTCTCCTATATGGATACATGTAGTTGGAACTCTAAATCAAACACGGTTTGTGCTAGCTCTTTGAAACTTGGCACAATAATGTAGTTCCAAGTTCTATCGCTATGGTTTGTGTGCTATTGAATAGCCCCAAGCAGAGACTGACGAGAATCCCTTTCATTGAAAGGGGTTGCCAAGCTTCCAAAAAACTACGAGTTTCCTGAAATCTCAGCAAACATTTTTTCACCCAATCTTGATGATACTTGCAGGCAGTGATCAGTACACGAATCTCAGTTGGCTCACTAAATTTCGTTCTTCTAGGTTAAACCGTTCCTTTGCAGTAACCGTTTTCATGTTTAGGTTTCACTCTGTTTTCTCCTATATGGATACATGTAGTTGGAACTCTAAATCAAACACGGTTTGTGCTAGCTCTTTGAAACTTGGCACAATAATGTAGTTCCAAGTTCGATCGCTATGGTTTGTGTGCTATTGAAGTAGCCCCAAGCAGAGACTGACGAGAATCCCTTTCATTGAAAGGGGTTGCCAAGCTTCCAAAAAACTACGAGTTTCCTGAAATCTCAGCAAACATTTTTTCACCCAATCTTGATGATACTTGCAGGTAGTGATCAGTACACAAATCTCACTTGGCTCACTAAATTTCGTTCTTCTAGGTTAAACCGTTCCTTTGCAGTAACCGTTTTCATGTTTAGGTTTCACTCTGTTTTCTCCTATATTGATACATGTAGTTGGAACTCTAAATCAAACACGGTTTGTGCTAGCTCTTTGAAACTTGGCACAATAATGTAGTTCCAAGTTCTATCGCTATGGTTTGTGTGCTATTGAAGTAGCCCCAAGCAGAGACTGACGAGAATCCCTTTCATTGAAAGGGGTTGCCAAGCTTCCAAAAAACTGCGAGTTTCCTGAAATCTCAGCAAACATTTTTTCACCCAATCTTGATGATACTTGCAGGTAGTGATCAGTACACGAATCTCACTTGGCTCACCAAATTTCGTTCTTCTAGGTTAAACCGTTCCTTTGCAGTAACCGTTTTCATGTTTAGGTTTCACTCTGTTTTCTCCTATATGGATACATGTAGTTGGAACTCTAAATCAAACACGGTTTGTGCTAGCTCTTTGAAACTTGGCACAATAATGTAGTTCCAAGTTCGATCGCTATGGTTTGTGTGCTATTGAAGTAGCCCCAAGCAGAGACTGACGAGAATCACTTTCATTGAAAGGGGTTGCCAGGTTTCCAAAAAACTGCGAGTTTCCTGAAATCTCAGCAAACATTTTTTCACCCAATCTTGATGATACTTCCATTTAATGATCAGTACAACAATCCCACTTGGCTCGCCAAATTTCGTTCTTCTAGGTTAAACCGTTCCTTTGGAGTAACCGTTCTCATGTTTAGGTTTCACTCTGTTTTCTCCTATATGGATACATGTAGTTGGAACTCTAAATCAAACACGGTTTGTGCTAGCTCTTTGAAACTTGGCACAATAATGTAGTTCCAAGTTCTATCGCTATGGTTTGTGTTCTATTGAAGTAGCCCCAAGCAGAGACTGACGAGAATCCCTTTCATTGAAAGGGGTTGCCAAGCTTCCAAAAAACTGCGAGTTTCCTGAAATCTCAGCAAACATTTTTTCACCCAATCTTGATGATACTTGCAGGTAGGGATCAGTACACGAATCTCACTTGGCTCACCAAATTTCGTTCTTCTAGGTTAAACGATTCCTTTGCAGTAACCGTTTTCATGTTTAGGTTTCACTCTGTTTTCTCCTACATGGATACATGTAGTTGGAACTCTAAATCAAACACGGTTTGTGCTAGCTCTTTGAAACTTGGCACAATAATGTAGTTCCAAGTTCTATCGCTATGGTTTGTGTGCTACTGATGTAGCCCCAAGGAGAGACTGACGAGAATCCCTTTCATTGAAAGGGGTTGCCAGGCTTCCAAAAAACTACGAGTTCCTGAAATCTCAGCAAACATTTTTTCACCCAATCTTGATGATACTTCCATTTAATGATCAGTACACCAATCCCACTTGGCTCGCCAAATTTCGATCTTCTAGGTTAAACCGTTCCTTTGCAGTAACCGTTTTCATGTTTAGGTTTCACTCTGTTTTCTCCTATATGGATACAAGTAGTTGGAACTCTAAATCAAACACGGTTTGTGCTAGCTCTTTGAAACTTGGCACAATAATGTAGTTCCAAGTTCTATCGCTATGGTTTGTGTGCTATTGAAGTAGCCCCAAGCAGAGACTGACGAGAATCCCTTTCATTGAAAGGGGTTGCCAAGCTTCCAAAAAACTACGAGTTTCCTGAAATCTCAGCAAACATTTTTTCACCCAGTCTTGATGATACTTCCATTTAATGATCAGGACACCAATCCCACTTGGCTCACCAAATTTCGTTCTTCTAGGTTAAACCGTTCCTTTGCAGTAACCGTTTTCATGTTTAGGTTTCACTCTGTTTTCTCCTATATGGATACATGTAGTTGGAACTCTAAATCAAACACGGTTTGTGCTAGCTCTTTGAAACTTGGCACAATAATGTAGTTCCAAGTTCTATCGCTATGGTTTGTGTGCTATTGAAGTAGCCCCAAGCAGAGACTGACGAGAATCCCTTTCATTGAAAGGGGTTGCCAAGCTTGCAAAATACTACGAGTTTCCTGAAATCTCAGCAAACATTTTTTCACCCAATCTTGATGATACTTGCAGGTAGTGATCAGTACACGAATCTCACTTGGCTCACTAAATTTCGTTCTTCTAGGTTAAACCGTTCCTTTGCAGTAACCGTTTTCATGTTTAGGTTTCACTCTGTTTTCTCCTATATGGATACATGTAGTTGGAACTCTAAATCAAACACGGTTTGTGCTAGCTCTTTGAAACTTGGCACAATAATGTAGTTCCAAGTTCGATCGCTATGGTTTGTGTGCTATTGAAGTAGCCCCAAGCAGAGACTGACGAGAATCACTTTCATTGAAAGGGGTTGCCAGGCTTCCAAAAAACTACGAGTTTCCTGAAATCTCAGCAAACATTTTTTCACCCAATCTTGATGATACTTCCATTTAATGATCAGTACACCAATCCCACTTGGCTCGCCAAATTTCGTTCTTCTAGGTTAAACCGTTCCTTTGCAGTAACCGTTTTCATGTTTAGGTTTCACTCTGTTTTCTCCTATATGGATACATGTAGTTGGAACTCTAAATCAAACACGGTTTGTGCTAGCTCTTTGAAACTTGGCACAATAATGTAGTTCCAAGTTCGATCGCTATGGTTTGTGTGCTATTGAAGTAGCCCCAAGCAGAGACTGACGAGAATCCCTTTCATTGAAAGGGGTTGCCAAGCTTCCAAAAAACTACGAGTTTCCTGAAATCTCAGCAAACATTTTTTCACCCAATCTTGATGATACTTCCATTTAATGATCAGTACACCAATCCCACTTGGCTCGCCAAATTTCGTTCTTCTAGGTTAAACCGTTCCTTTGCAGTAACCGTTTTCATGTTTAGGTTTCACTCTGTTTTCTCCTATATGGATACATGTAGTTGGAACTCTAAATCAAACACGGTTTGTGCTAGCTCTTTGAAACTTGGCACAATAATGTAGTTCCAAGTTCCATCGCTATGGTTTGTGTGCTATTGAAGTAGCCCCAAGCAGAGACTGACGAGAATCCCTTTCATTGAAAGGGGTTGCCAAGCTTGCAAAATACTACGAGTTTCCTGAAATCTCAGCAAACATTTTTTCACCCAATCTTGATGATACTTGCAGGTAGTGATCAGTACACGAATCTCACTTGGCTCACTAAAGTTCGTTCTTCTAGGTTAAACCGTTCCTTTGCAGTAACCGTTTTCATGTTTAGGTTTCACTCTGTTTTCTCCTATATGGATACATGTAGTTGGAACTCTAAATCAAACACGGTTTGTGCTAGCTCTTTGAAGCTTGGCACAATAATGTAATTCCAAGTTCTATCGCTATGGTTTGTGTGCTATTGAAGTAGCCTCAAGCAGAGACTGACGAGAATCCCTTTCATTGAAAGGGGTTGCCAAGCTTCCAAAAAACTACGAGTTTCCTGAAATCTCAGCAAACATTTTTTCACCCAATCTTGATGATACTTCCATTTAATGATCAGTACACCAATCCCACTTGGATCACCAAATTTCGTTCTTCTAGGTTAAACCGTTCCTTTGCAGTAACCGTTTTCATGTTTAGGTTTCACTCTGTTTTCTCCTATATGGATACATGTATTTGGAACTCTAAATCAAACACGGTTTGTGCTAGCTCTTTGAAACTTGGCACAATAATGTAGTTCCAAGTTCTATCGCTATGGTTTGTGTGCTATTGAATAGCCCCAAGCAGAGACTGACGAGAATCCCTTTCATTGAAAGGGGTTGCCAAGCTTCCAAAAAACTACGAGTTTCCTGAAATCTCAGCAAACATTTTTTCACCCAATCTTGATGATACTTGCAGGCAGTGATCAGTACACGAATCTCAGTTGGCTCACTAAATTTCGTTCTTCTAGGTTAAACCGTTCCTTTGCAGTAACCGTTTTCATGTTTAGGTTTCACTCTGTTTTCTCCTATATGGATACATGTAGTTGGAACTCTAAATCAAACACGGTTTGTGCTAGCTCTTTGAAACTTGGCACAATAATGTAGTTCCAAGTTCGATCGCTATGGTTTGTGTGCTATTGAAGTAGCCCCAAGCAGAGACTGACGAGAATCCCTTTCATTGAAAGGGGTTGCCAAGCTTCCAAAAAACTACGAGTTTCCTGAAATCTCAGCAAACATTTTTTCACCCAATCTTGATGATACTTGCAGGTAGTGATCAGTACACGAATCTCACTTGGCTCACTAAATTTCGTTCTTCTAGGTTAAACCGTTCCTTTGCAGTAACCGTTTTCATGTTTAGGTTTCACTCTGTTTTCTCCTATATGGATACATGTAGTTGGAACTCTAAATCAAACACGGTTTGTGCTAGCTCTTTGAAACTTGGCACAATAATGTAGTTCCATGTTCGATCGCTATGGTTTGTGTGCTATTGAAGTAGCCCCAAGCAGAGACTGACGAGAATCACTTTCATTGAAAGGGGTTGCCAGGCTTCCAAAAAACTACGAGTTTCCTGAAATCTCAGCAAACATTTTTTCACCCAATCTTGATGATACTTCCATTTAATGATCAGTACACCAATCCCACTTGGATCACCAAATTTCGTTCTTCTAGGTTAAACCGTTCCTTTGCAGTAACCGTTTTCATGTTTAGGTTTCACTCTGTTTTCTCCTATATGGATACATGTAGTTGGAACTCTAAATCAAACACGGTTTGTGCTAGCTCTTTGGAACTTGGCACAATAATGTAGTTCCAAGTTTGATCGCTATGGTTTGTGTGCTATTGAAGTAGCCCCAAGCAGAGACTGACGAGAATCACTTTCATTGAAAGGGGTTGCCAGGCTTCCAAAAACTACGAGTTTCCTGAAATCTCAGCAAACATTTTTTCACCCAATCTTGATGATACTTCCATTTAATGATCAGTACACCAATCCCACTTGGCTCGCCAAATTTCGTTCTTCTAGGTTAAACCGTTCCTTTGCAGTAACCGTTTTCATGTTTAGGTTTCACTCTGTTTTCTCCTATATGGATACATGTAGTTGGAACTCTAAATCAAACACGGTTTGTGCTAGCTCTTTGAAACTTGGCACAATAATGTAGTTCCAAGTTCTATCGCTATGGTTTGTGTGCTATTGAATAGCCCCAAGCAGAGACTGACGAGAATCCCTTTCATTGAAAGGGGTTGCCAAGCTTCCAAAAAACTACGAGTTTCCTGAAATCTCAGCAAACATTTTTTCACCCAATCTTGATGATACTTGCAGGCAGTGATCAGTACACGAATCTCAGTTGGCTCACTAAATTTCGTTCTTCTAGGTTAAACCGTTCCTTTGCAGTAACCGTTTTCATGTTTAGGTTTCACTCTGTTTTCTCCTATATGGATACATGTAGTTGGAACTCTAAATCAAACACGGTTTGTGCTAGCTCTTTGAAACTTGGCACAATAATGTAGTTCCAAGTTCGATCGCTATGGTTTGTGTGCTATTGAAGTAGCCCCAAGCAGAGACTGACGAGAATCCCTTTCATTGAAAGGGGTTGCCAAGCTTCCAAAAAACTACGAGTTTCCTGAAATCTCAGCAAACATTTTTTCACCCAATCTTGATGATACTTGCAGGTAGTGATCAGTACACAAATCTCACTTGGCTCACTAAATTTCGTTCTTCTAGGTTAAACCGTTCCTTTGCAGTAACCGTTTTCATGTTTAGGTTTCACTCTGTTTTCTCCTATATTGATACATGTAGTTGGAACTCTAAATCAAACACGGTTTGTGCTAGCTCTTTGAAACTTGGCACAATAATGTAGTTCCAAGTTCTATCGCTATGGTTTGTGTGCTATTGAAGTAGCCCCAAGCAGAGACTGACGAGAATCCCTTTCATTGAAAGGGGTTGCCAAGCTTCCAAAAAACTGCGAGTTTCCTGAAATCTCAGCAAACATTTTTTCACCCAATCTTGATGATACTTGCAGGTAGTGATCAGTACACGAATCTCACTTGGCTCACCAAATTTCGTTCTTCTAGGTTAAACCGTTCCTTTGCAGTAACCGTTTTCATGTTTAGGTTTCACTCTGTTTTCTCCTATATGGATACATGTAGTTGGAACTCTAAATCAAACACGGTTTGTGCTAGCTCTTTGAAACTTGGCACAATAATGTAGTTCCAAGTTCGATCGCTATGGTTTGTGTGCTATTGAAGTAGCCCCAAGCAGAGACTGACGAGAATCACTTTCATTGAAAGGGGTTGCCAGGCTTCCAAAAAACTGCGAGTTTCCTGAAATCTCAGCAAACATTTTTTCACCCAATCTTGATGATACTTCCATTTAATGATCAGTACAACAATCCCACTTGGCTCGCCAAATTTCGTTCTTCTAGGTTAAACCGTTCCTTTGGAGTAACCGTTCTCATGTTTAGGTTTCACTCTGTTTTCTCCTATATGGATACATGTAGTTGGAACTCTAAATCAAACACGGTTTGTGCTAGCTCTTTGAAACTTGGCACAATAATGTAGTTCCAAGTTCTATCGCTATGGTTTGTGTTCTATTGAAGTAGCCCCAAGCAGAGACTGACGAGAATCCCTTTCATTGAAAGGGGTTGCCAAGCTTCCAAAAAACTACGAGTTTCCTGAAATCTCAGCAAACATTTTTTCACCCAATCTTGATGATACTTCCATTTAATGATCAGTACACCAATCCCACTTGGCTCACCAAATTTCGTTCTTCTAGGTTAAACCGTTCCTTTGCAGTAACCGTTTTCATGTTTAGGTTTCACTCTGTTTTCTCCTATATGGATACATGTAGTTGGAACTCTAAATCAAACACGGTTTGTGCTAGCTCTTTGAAACTTGGCACAATAATGTAGTTCCAAGTTCTATCGCTATGGTTTGTGTGCTATTGAAGTAGCCCCAAGCAGAGACTGACGAGAATCACTTTCATTGAAAGGGGATGCCAAGCTTCCAAAAAACTACGAGTTTCCTGAAATCTCAGCAAACATTTTTTCACCCAATCTTGATGATACTTCCATTTAATGATCAGGACACCAATCCCACTTGGCTCACCAAATTTCGTTCTTCTAGGTTAAACCGTTCCTTTGCAGTAACCGTTTTCATGTTTAGGTTTCACTCTGTTTTCTCCTATATGGATACATGTAGTTGGAACTCTAAATCAAACACGGTTTGTGCTAGCTCTTTGAAACTTGGCACAATAATGTAGTTCCAAGTTCTATCGCTATGGTTTGTGTGCTATTGAAGTAGCCCCAAGCAGAGACTGATGAGAATCCCTTTCATTGAAAGGGGTTGCCAAGCTTCCAAAAAACTACGAGTTTCCTGAAATCTCAGCAAACATTTTTTCACCCAATCTTGATGATACTTCCATTTAATGATCAGTACACCAATCCCACTTGGCTCACCAAATTTCGTTCTTCTAGGTTAAACCGTTCCTTTGCAGTAACCGTTTTCATGTTTAGGTTTCACTCTGTTTTCTCCTATATGGATACATGTAGTTGGAACTCTAAATCAAACACGGTTTGTGCTAGCTCTTTGAAACTTGGCACAATAATGTAGTTCCAAGTTCTATCGCTATGGTTTGTGTGCTATTGAAGTAGCCCCAAGCAGAGACTGACGAGAATCACTTTCATTGAACGGGGTTGCCAGGCTTCCAAAAAACTGCGAGTTTCCTGAAATCTCAGCAAACATTTTTTCACCCAATCTTGATGATACTTCCATTTAATGATCAGTACACCAATCCCACTTGGCTCGCCAAATTTCGTTCTTCTAGGTTAAACCGTTCCTTTGCAGTAACCATTTTCATGTTTAGGTTTCACTCTGTTTTCTCCTATATGGATATATGTAGTTGGAACTCTAAATCAAACACGGTTTGTGCTAGCTCTTTGAAACTTGGCACAATAATGTAGTTCCAAGTTCTATCGCTATGGTTTGTGTGCTATTGAAGTAGCCCCAAGCAGAGACTGACGAGAATCCCTTTCATTGAAAGGGGATGCCAAGCTTCCAAAAAACTACGAGTTTCCTGATATCTCAGCAAACATTTTTTCACCCAGTCTTGATGATACTTCCTTTTAATGATCAGGACACCAATCCCACTTGGCTCACCAAATTTCGTTCTTCTAGGTTAAACCGTTCCTTTGCAGTAACCGTTTTCATGTTTAGGTTTCACTCTGTTTTCTCCTACATGGATACATGTAGTTGGAACTCTAAATCAAACACGGTTTGTGCTAGCTCTTTGAAACTTGGCACAATAATGTAGTTCCAAGTTCTATCGCTATTTTTTGTGTGCTATTGAAGTAGCCCCAAGCAGAGACTGACGAGAATCCCTTGCATTGAAAGGGGTTGCCAAGCTTCCAAAAAACTGCGAGTTTCCTGAAATCTCAGCAAACATTTTTTCACCCAATCTTGATGATACTTCCATTTAATGATCAGTACACCAATCCCACTTGGCTCACCAAATTTCGTTCTTCTAGGTTAAACCGTTCCTTTGCAGTAACCGTTTTCATGTTTAGGTTTCACTCTGTTTTCTCCTATATGGATACATGTAGTTGGAACTCTAAATCAAACACGGTTTGTGCTAGCTCTTTGAAACTTGGCACTATAATGTAGTTCCGAGTTCTATCGCTATGGTTTGTGTGCTATTGAAGTAGCCCCAAGCAGAGACTGACGAGAATCCCTTTCATTGAAAGGGGTTGCCAAGCTTCCAAAAAACTACGAGTTTCCTGAAATCTCAGCAAACATTTTTTCAGCGAGTCTTGATGATACTTCCATTTAATGATCAGGACACCAATCCCACTTGGCTCACCAAATTTCGTTCTTCTAGTTTAAACCGTTCCTTTGCAGTAACCGTTTTCATGTTTAGGTTTCACTCTGTTTTCTCCTATATGGATACATGTAGTTGGAACTCTAAATCAAACACGGTTTGTGCTAGCTCTTTGAAACTTGGCACAGTAATGTAGTTCCAAGTTTTATCGCTATGGTTTGTGTGCTATTGAAGTAGCCCCAAGCAGGGACTGACGAGAATCCCTTTCATTGAAAGGGGTTGCCAAGCTTCCAAAAAACTGCGAGTCTCCTGAAATCTCAGCAAACATTTTTTCACCCAATCTTGATGATACTTGCAGGTAGTGATCAGTACACGAATCTCACTTGGCTCACCAAATTTCGTTCTTCTAGGTTAAACCATTCCTTTGCAGTAACCGTTTTCATGTTTAGGTTTCACTCTGTTTTCTCCTATATGGATACATGTAGTTGGAACTCTAAATCAAACACGGATTGTGCTAGCTCTTTGAAACTTGGCACAATAATGTAGTTCCAAGTTCTATCGCTATGGTTTGTGTGCTATTGAAGTAGCCCCAAGCAGAGACTGACGAGAATCCCTTTCATTGAAAGGGGTTGCCAAGCTTCCAAAAAACTACGAGTTTCCTGAAATCTCAGCAAACATTTTTTTCCACCCAATCTTTGATGATACTTCCATTTAATGATCAGTACACCAATCCCACTTGGCTCACCAAATTTCATTCTTCTAGGTTAAACCGTTCCTTTGCAGTAACCGTTTTCATGTTTAGGTTTCACTCTGTTTTCTCCTATATGGATACATGTAGTTGGAACTCTAAATCAAACACGGTTTGTGCTAGCTCTTTGAAGCTTGGCACAATAATGTAGATCCAAGTTCTATCGCTATGGTTTGTGTGCTATTGAAGTAGCCCCAAGCAGAGACTGACGAGAATCCCTTTCATTGAAAGGGGTTGCCAAGCTTGCAAAATACTACGAGTTTCCTGAAATCTCAGCAAACATTTTTCACCCAATCTTGATGATCCTTGCAGGTAGTGATCAGTACACGAATCTCACTTGGCTCACTAAATTTCGTTCTTCTAGGTTAAACCGTTCCTTTGCAGTAACCGTTTTCATGGTTTAGGTTTCACTCTGTTTTCTCCTATATGGATACATGTAGTTGGAACTCTAAATCAAACACGGTTTGTGCTAGCTCTTTGAAGCTTGGCACAATAATGTAGTTCCAAGTTCTATCGCTATGGTTTGTGTGCTATTGAAGTAGCCCCAAGCAGAGACTGACGAGAATCCCTTTCATTGAAAGGGGTTGCCAAGCTTCCAAAATACTACGAGTTTCCTGAAATCTCAGCAAACAATTTTCACCCAATCTTGATGATACTTCCATTTAATGATCAGGACACCAATCCCACTTGGCTCACCAAATTTCGTTCTTCTAGGTTAAACCGTTCCTTTGCAGTAACCGTTTTCATGTTTAGGTTTCACTCTGTTTTCTCCTATATGGATACATGTAGTTGGAACTCTAAATCAAACACGGTTTGTGCTAGCTCTTTGAAACTTGGCACAATAATGTAGTTCCAAGTTCTATCGCTATGGTTTGTGTGCTATTGAAGTAGCCCCAAGCAGAGACTGACGAGAATCCCTTTCATTGAAAGGGGTTGCCAAGCTTCCAAAATACTACGAGTTTCCTGAAATCTCAGCAAACATTTTTTCACCCAATCTTGATAATACTTGCAGGTAGTGATCAGTACACCAATCCACTTGGCTCACCAAATTTCGTTCTTCTAGGTTAAACCGTTCCTTTGCAGTAACCGTTTTCATGTTTAGGTTTCACTCTGTTTTCTCCTATATGGATGTATGTAGTTGGAACTCTAAATCAAACACGGTTTGTGCTAGCTCTTTGAAGCTTGGCACAATAATGTAGTTCCAAGTTCTATCGCTATGGTTTGTGTGCTATTGAAGTAGCCCCAAGCAGAGACTGACGAGAATCCCTTTCATTGAAAGGGGTTGCCAAGCTTGCAAAATACTATGAGTTTCCTGAAATCTCAGCAAACAATTTTCACCCAGTCTTGATGATACTTCCATTTAATGATCAGGACACCAATCCCACTTGGCTCACCAAATTTCGGTCTTCTAGGTTAAACCGTTCCTTTGCAGTAACCGTTTTCATGTTTAGGTTTCACTCTGTTTTCTCCTATATGGATGTATGTAGTTGGAACTCTAAATCAAACACGGTTTGTGCTAGCTCTTTGAAACTTCTCACAATAATATAGTTCCAAGTTCTATCGCTATGGTTTGTGTGCTATTGAAGTAGCCCCAAGCAGAAACTGACGAGAATCCCTTTCATTGAAAGAGGTTGCCAAGCTTCCAAAAACTACGAGTTTCCTGAAATCTCAGCAAACATTTTTTCACCCAATCTTGATGATACTTCCATTTAATGATCAGTACACCAATCCCACTTGGCTCACCAAATTTCATTCTTCTAGGTTAAACCGTTCCTTTGCAGTAACCGTTTTCATGTTTAGGTTTCACTCTGTTTTCTCCTACATGGATACATGTAGTTGGAACTCTAAATCAAACACGGTTTGTGCTAGCTCTTTGAAGCTTGGCACAATAATGTAGTTCCAAGTTCTATCGCTATGGTTTGTGTGCTATTGAAGTAGCCCCAAGCAGAGACTGACGAGAATCCCTTTCATTGAAAGGGGTTGCCACGCTTGCAAAATACTACGAGTTTCCTGAAATCTCAGCAAACAATTTTCACCCAGTCTTGATGATACTTCCATTTAATGATCAGGACACCAATCCCACTTGGCTCACCAAATTTCGTTCTTCTAGGTTAAACCGTTCCTTTGCAGTAACCGTTTTCATGTTTAGGTTTCACTCTGTTTTCTCCTATATGGATACATGTAGTTGGAACTCTAAATCAAACACGGTTTGTGCTAGCTCTTTGAAACTTGGCACAATAATGTAGTTCCAAGTTCTATCGCTATGGTTTGTGTGCTATTGAAGTAGCCCCAAGCAGAGACTGACGAGAATCCCTTTCATTGAAAGGGGTTGCCAAGCTTCCAAAAAACTACGAGTTTCCTGAAATCTCAGCAAACATTTTTTCACCCAATCTTGATGATCCTTGCAGGTAGTGATCAGTACACGAATCTCACTTGGCTCACTAAATTTCGTTCTTCTAGGTTAAACCGTTCCTTTGCAGTAACCGTTTTCATGTTTAGGTTTCACTCTGTTTTTCTCCTATATGGATACATGTAGTTGGAACTCTAAATCAAACACGGTTTGTGCTAGCTCTTTGAAGCTTGGCACAATAATGTAGTTCCAAGTTCTATCGCTATGGTTTGTGTGCTATTGAAGTAGCCCCAAGCAAAGACTGACGAGAATCCCTTTCATTGAAAGGGGTTGCCAAGCTTGCAAAATACTACGAGTTTCCTGAAATCTCAGCAAACAATTTTCACCCAGTCTTGATGATACTTCCATTTAATGATCAGGACACCAATCCCACTTGGCTCACCAAATTTCGTTCTTCTAGGTAAAACCATTCCTTTGCAGTAACCGTTTTCATGTTTAGGTTTCACTCTGTTTTCTCCTATATGGATACATGTAGTTGGAACTCTAAATCAAACACGGTTTGTGCTAGCTCTTTGAAACTTGGCACAATAATGTAGTTCCAAGTTCTATCGCTATGGTTTGTGTGCTATTGAAGTAGCCCCAAGCAGAGACTGACGAGAATCCCTTTCATTGAAAGGGGTTGCCAAGCTTCCAAAAAACTACGAGTTTCCTGAAATCTCAGCAAACATTTTTTCACCCAATCTTGATGATACTTCCATTTAATGATCAGTACACCAATCCCACTTGGCTCACCAAATTTCGTTCTTCTAGGTTAAACCGTTCCTTTGCAGTAACCGTTTTCATGTTTAGGTTTCACTCTGTTTTCTCCTATATGGATACATGTAGTTGGAACTCTAAATCAAACACGGTTTGTGCTAGCTCTTTGAAACTTGGCACAATAATGTAGTTCCAAGTTCTATCGCTATGGTTTGTGTGCTATTGAAGTAGCCCCAAGCAGAGACTGACGAGAATCCCTTTCATTGAAAGGGGTTGCCAAGCTTCCAAAAAACTACGAGTTTCCTGAAATCTCAGCAAACATTTTTTCACCCAATCTTGATGATACTTCCATTTAATGATCAGTACACCAATCTCACTTGGCTCACCAAATTTCGTTCTTCTAGGTTAAACCGTTCCTTTGCAGTAACCGTTTTCATGTTTAGGTTTCACTCTGTTTTCTCCTATATGGATACATGTAGTTGGAACTCTAAATCAAACACGGTTTGTGCTAGCTCTTTGAAAGCTTGGCACAATAATGTAGTTCCAAGTTCTATCGCTATGGTTTGTGTGCTATTGAAGTAGCCCCAAGCAGAGACTGACGAGAATCCCTTTCATTGAAAGGGGTTGCCAAGCTTGCAAAATACTACGAGTTTGCTGAAATCTCAGCAAACATTTTTTCACCCAATCTGGATGATCCTTGCAGGTAGTGATCAGTACACGAATCTCACTTGGCTCACTAAATTTCGATTTTCTAGGTTAAACCGTTCCTTTGCAGTAACCGTTTTCATGTTTAGGTTTCACTCTGTTTTCTCCTACATGGATACATGTAGTTGGAACTCTAAATCAAACACGGTTTGTGCTAGCTCTTTGAAGCTTGGCACAATAATGTAGTTCCAAGTTCTATCGCTATGGTTTGTGTGCTATTGAAGTAGCCCCAAGCAGAGACTGACGAGAATCCCTTTATTGAAAGGGGTTGCCAAGCTTGCAAAATACTACGAGTTTCCTGAAATCTCAGCAAACAATTTTCACCCAGTCTTGATGATACTTCCATTTAATGATCAGGACACCAATCCCACTTGGCTCACCAAATTTCGTTCTTCTAGGTAAAACCGTTCCTTTGCAGTAACCGTTTTCATGTTTAGGTTTCACTCTGTTTTCTCCTATATGGATACATGTAGTTGGAACTCTAAATCAAACACGGTTTGTGCTAGCTCTTTGAAACTTGGCACAATAATGTAGTTCCAAGTTCTATCGCTATGGTTTGTGTGCTATTGAAGTAGCCCCAAGCAGAGACTGACGAGAATCCCTTTCATTGAAAGGGGTTGCCAAGCTTCCAAAAAACTACGAGTTTCCTGAAATCTCAGCAAACATTTTTTCACCCAATCTTGATGATACTTCCATTTAATGATCAGTACACCAATCCCACTTGGCTCACCAAATTTCGTTCTTCTAGGTTAAACCGTTCCTTTGCAGTAACCGTTTTCATGTTTAGGTTTCACTCTGTTTTCTCCTATATGGATACATGTAGTTGGAATTCTAAATCAAACACGGTTTGTGCTAGCTCTTTGAAACTTGGCACAATAATGTAGTTCCAAGTTCTATCGCTATGGTTTGTGTGCTATTGAAGTAGCCCCAAGCAGAGACTGACGAGAATCCCTTTCATTGAAAGGGGTTGCCAAGCTTCCAAAAAACTACGAGTTTCCTGAATCTCAGCAAACATTTTTTCACCCAATCTTGATGATACTTCCATTTAATGATCAGTACACCAATCCCACTTGGCTCACCAAAATTCGTTCTTCTAGGTTAAACCGTTCCTTTGCAGTAACCGTTTTCATGTTTAGGTTTCACTCTGTTTTCTCCTATATGGATACATGTAGTTGGAACTCTAAATCAAACACGGTTTGTGCTAGCTCTTTGAAGCTTGGCACAATAATGTAGTTCCAAGTTCTATCGCTATGGTTTGTGTGCTATTGAAGTAGCCCCAAGCAGAGACTGACGAGAATCCCTTTCATTGAAAGGGGTTGCCAAGCTTCCAAAATACTACGAGTTTCCTGAAATCTCAGCAAACATTTTTTCACCCAATCTTGATAATACTTGCAGGTAGTGATCAGTACACCAATCCCACTTGGCTCACCAAATTTCGTTCTTCTAGGTTAAACCGTTCCTTTGCAGTAACCGTTTTCATGTTTAGGTTTCACTCTGTTTTCTCCTATATGGATGTATGTAGTTGGAACTCTAAATCCAACACGGTTTGTGCTAGCTCTTTGAAACTTCTCACAATAATGTAGTTCCAAGTTCTATCGCTATGGTTTGTGTGCTATTGAAGTAGCCCCAAGCAGAAACTGACGAGAATCCCTTTCATTGAAAGAGGTTGCCAAGCTTCCAAAAAACTACGAGTTTCCTGAAATCTCAGCAAACATTTTTTCACCCAATCTTGATGATACTTCCATTTAATGATCAGTACACCAATCCCACTTGGCTCACCAAATTTCATTCTTCTAGGTTAAACCGTTCCTTTGCAGTAACCGTTTTCATGTTTAGGTTTCACTCTGTTTTCTCCTACATGGATACATGTAGTTGGAACTCTAAATCAAACACGGTTTGTGCTAGCTCTTTGAAGCTTGGCACAATAATGTAGTTCCAAGTTCTATCGCTATGGTTTGTGTGCTATTGAAGTAGCCCCAAGCAGAGACTGACGAGAATCCCTTTCATTGAAAGGGGTTGCCAAGCTTGCAAAATACTACGAGTTTCCTGAAATCTCAGCAAACATTTTTTTCACCCAATCTTGATGATCCTTGCAGGTAGTGATCAGTACACGAATCTCACTTGGCTCACTAAATTTCGTTCTTCTAGGTTAAACCGTTCCTTTGCAGTAACCGTTTTCATGTTTAGGTTTCACTCTGTTTTCTCCTATATGGATACATGTAGTTGGAACTCTAAATCAAACACGGTTTGTGCTAGCTCTTTGAAGCTTGGCACAATAATGTAGTTCCAAGTTCTATCGCTATGGTTTGTGTGCTATTGAAGTAGCCCCAAGCAGAGACTGACGAGAATCCCTTTCATTGAAAGGGGTTGCCAAGCTTGCAAAATACTACGAGTTTCCTGAAATCTCAGCAAACAATTTTTCACCCAGTCTTGATGATACTTCCATTTAATGATCAGGACACCAATCCCACTTGGCTCACCAAATTTCGTTCTTCTAGGTTAAACCGTTCCTTTGCAGTAACCGTTTTCATGTTTAGGTTTCACTCTGTTTTCCTCCTATATGGATACATGTAGTTGGAACTCTAAATCAAACACGGTTTGTGCTAGCTCTTTCAAACTTGGCACAATAATGTAGTTCCAAGTTCTATCGCTATGGTTTGTGTGCTATTGAAGTAGCCCAAGCAGAGACTGACGAGAATCCCTTTCATTGAAAGGGGTTGCCAAGCTTCCAAAAAACTACGAGTTTCCTGAAATCTCAGCAAACATTTTTTCACCCAATCTTGATGATACTTCCATTTAATGATCAGTACACCAATCCTACTTGGCTCACCAAATTTCGTTCTTCTAGGTTAAACCGTTCCTTTGCAGTAACCGTTTTCATGTTTAGGTTTCACTCTGTTTTCTCCTATATGGATACATGTAGTTGGAACTCTAAATCAAACACGGTTTGTGCTAGCTCTTTGAAACTTGGCACAATAATGTAGTTCCAAGTTCTATCGCTATGGTTTGTGTGCTATTGAAGTAACCCCAAGCAGAGACTGACGAGAATCCCTTTCATTGAAAGGGGTTGCCAAGCTTCCAAAAACTACGAGTTTCCTGAAATCTCAGCACATTTTTTCACCCAATCTTGATGATACTTCCATTTAATGATCAGTACACCAATCTCACTTGGCTCACCAAATTTCGTTCTTCTAGGTTAAACCGTTCCTTTGCAGTAACCGTTTTCATGTTTAGGTTTCACTCTGTTTTCTCCTATATGGATACATGTAGTTGGAACTCTAAATCAAACACGGTTTGTGCTAGCTCTTTGAAGCTTGGCACAATAATGTAGTTCCAAGTTCTATCGCTATGGTTTGTGTGCTATTGAAGTAGCCCCAAGCAGAGACTGACGAGAATCCCTTTCATTGAAAGGGGTTGCCAAGCTTGCAAAATACTACGAGTTTCCTGAAATCTCAGCAAACAATTTTCACCCAGTCTTGATGATACTTCCATTTAATGATCAGGACACCAATCCCACTTGGCTCACCAAATTTCGTTCTTCTAGGTTAAAACCGTTCCTTTGCAGTAACCGTTTTCATGTTTAGGTTTCACTCTGTTTTCTCCTATATGGATACATGTAGTTGGAACTCTAAATCAAACACGGTTTGTGCTAGCTCTTTGAAACTTGGCACAATAATGTAGTTCCAAGTTCTATCGCTATGGTTTGTGTGCTATTGAAGTAGCCCCAAGCAGAGACTGACGAGAATCCCTTTCATTGAAAGGGGTTGCCAAGCTTCCAAAAAACTACGAGTTTCCTGAAATCTCAGCAAACATTTTTTCACCCAATCTTGATGATCCTTGCAGGTAGTCATCAGTACACGAATCTCACTTGGCTCACTAAATTTCGTTCTTCTAGGTTAAACCGTTCCTTTGCAGTAACCGTTTTCATGTTTAGGTTTCACTCTGTTTTCTCCTATATGGATACATGTAGTTGGAACTCTAAATCAAACACGGTTTGTGCTAGCTCTTTGAAGCTTGGCACAATAATGTAGTTCCAAGTTCTATCGCTATGGTTTGTGTGCTATTGAAGTAGCCCCAAGCAAAGACTGACGAGAATCCCTTTCATTGAAAGGGTTGCCAAGCTTGCAAAATACTACGAGTTTCCTGTAATCTCAGCAAACAATTTTCACCCAGTCTTGATGATACTTCCATTTAATGATCAGGACACCAATCCCACTTGGCTCACCAAATTTCGTTCTTCTAGGTAAAACCATTCCTTTGCAGTAACCGTTTTCATGTTTAGGTTTCACTCTGTTTTCTCCTATATGGATACATGTAGTTGGAACTCTAAATCAAACACGGTTTGTGCTAGCTCTTTGAAACTTGGCACAATAATGTAGTTCCAAGTTCTATCGCTATGGTTTGTGTGCTATTGAAGTAGCCCCAAGCAGAGACTGACGAGAATCCCTTTCATTGAAAGGGGTTGCCAAGCTTCCAAAATACTACGAGTTTCCTGAAATCTCAGCAAACATTTTTTCACCCAATCTTGATAATACTTGCAGGTAGTGATCAGTACACCAATCCCACTTGGCTCACCAAATTTCGTTCTTCTAGGTTAAACCGTTCCTTTGCAGTAACCGTTTTCATGTTTAGGTTTCACTCTGTTTTCTCCTATATGGATGTATGTAGTTGGAACTCTAAATCAAACACGGTTTGTGCTAGCTCTTTGAAGCTTGGCACAATAATGTAGTTCCAAGTTCTATCGCTATGGTTTGTGTGCTATTGAAGTAGCCCCAAGCAGAGACTGACGAGAATCCCTTTCATTGAAAGGGGTTGCCAAGCTTGCAAAATACTATGAGTTTCCTGAAATCTCAGCAAACAATTTTCACCCAGTCTTGATGATACTTCCATTTAATGATCAGGACACCAATCCCACTTGGCTCACCAAATTTCGGTCTTCTAGGTTAAACCGTTCCTTTGCAGTAACCGTTTTCATGTTTAGGTTTCACTCTGTTTTCTCCTATATGGATGTATGTAGTTGGAACTCTAAATCAAACACGGTTTGTGCTAGCTCTTTGAAACTTCTCACAATAATATAGTTCCAAGTTCTATCGCTATGGTTTGTGTGCTATTGAAGTAGCCCCAAGCAGAAACTGACGAGAATCCCTTTCATTGAAAGAGGTTGCCAAGCTTCCAAAAAACTACGAGTTTCCTGAAATCTCAGCAAACATTTTTTCACCCAATCTTGATGATACTTCCATTTAATGATCAGTACACCAATCCCACTTGGCTCACCAAATTTCATTCTTCTAGGTTAAACCGTTCCTTTGCAGTAACCGTTTTCATGTTTAGGTTTCACTCTGTTTTCTCCTACATGGATACATGTAGTTGGAACTCTAAATCAAACACGGTTTGTGCTAGCTCTTTGAAGCTTGGCACAATAATGTAGTTCCAAGTTCTATCGCTATGGTTTGTGTGCTATTGAAGTAGCCCCAAGCAGAGACTGACGAGAATCCCTTTCATTGAAAGGGGTTGCCACGCTTGCAAAATACTACGAGTTTCCTGAAATCTCAGCAAACATTTTTTCACCCAGTCTTGATGATACTTCCATTTAATGATCAGGACACCAATCCCACTTGGCTCACCAATTTCGTTCTTCTAGGTTAAACCGTTCCTTTGCAGTAACCGTTTTCATGTTTAGGTTTCACTCTGTTTTCTCCTATATGGATACATGTAGTTGGAACTCTAAATCAAACACGGTTTGTGCTAGCTCTTTGAAACTTGGCACAATAATGTAGTTCCAAGTTCTATCGCTATGGTTTGTGTGCTATTGAAGTAGCCCCAAGCAGAGACTGACGAGAATCCCTTTCATTGAAAGGGGTTGCCAAGCTTCCAAAAAACTACGAGTTTCCTGAAATCTCAGCAAACATTTTTTTCACCCAATCTTGATGATCCTTGCAGGTAGTGATCAGTACACGAATCTCACTTGGCTCACTAAATTTCGTTCTTCTAGGTTAAACCGTTCCTTTGCAGTAACCGTTTTCATGTTTAGGTTTCACTCTGTTTTCTCCTACATGGATACATGTAGTTGGAACTCTAAATCAAACACGGTTTGTGCTAGCTCTTTGAAGCTTGGCACAATAATGTAGTTCCAAGTTCTATCGCTATGGTTTGTGTGCTATTGAAGTAGCCCCAAGCAGAGACTGACGAGAATCCCTTTATTGAAAGGGGTTGCCAAGCTTGCAAAATACTACGAGTTTCCTGAAATCTCAGCAAACAATTTTCACCCAGTCTTGATGATACTTCCATTTAATGATCAGGACACCAATCCCACTTGGCTCACCAAATTTCGTTCTTCTAGGTAAAACCGTTCCTTTGCAGTAACCGTTTTCATGTTTAGGTTTCACTCTGTTTTCTCCTATATGGATACATGTAGTTGGAACTCTAAATCAAACACGGTTTGTGCTAGCTCTTTGAAACTTGGCACAATAATGTAGTTCCAAGTTCTATCGCTATGGTTTGTGTGCTATTGAAGTAGCCCCAAGCAGAGACTGACGAGAATCCCTTTCATTGAAAGGGGTTGCCAAGCTTCCAAAAACTACGAGTTTCCTGAAATCTCAGCAAACATTTTTTCACCCAATCTTGATGATACTTCCATTTAATGATCAGTACACCAATCCCACTTGGCTCACCAAATTTCGTTCTTCTAGGTTAAACCGTTCCTTTGCAGTAACCGTTTTCATGTTTAGGTTTCACTCTGTTTTCTCCTATATGGATACATGTAGTTGGAATTCTAAATCAAACACGGTTTGTGCTAGCTCTTTGAAACTTGGCACAATAATGTAGTTCCAAGTTCTATCGCTATGGTTTGTGTGCTATTGAAGTAGCCCCAAGCAGAGACTGACGAGAATCCCTTTCATTGAAAGGGGTTGCCAAGCTTCCAAAAAACTACGAGTTTCCTGAAATCTCAGCAAACATTTTTTCACCCAATCTTGATGATACTTCCATTTAATGATCAGTACACCAATCCCACTTGGCTCACCAAAATTCGTTCTTCTAGGTTAAACCGTTCCTTTGCAGTAACCGTTTTCATGTTTAGGTTTCACTCTGTTTTCTCCTATATGGATACATGTAGTTGGAACTCTAAATCAAACACGGTTTGTGCTAGCTCTTTGAAGCTTGGCACAATAATGTAGTTCCAAGTTCTATCGCTATGGTTTGTGTGCTATTGAAGTAGCCCCAAGCAGAGACTGACGAGAATCCCTTTCATTGAAAGGGGTTGCCAAGCTTCCAAAATACTACGAGTTTCCTGAAATCTCAGCAAACATTTTTTCACCCAATCTTGATAATACTTGCAGGTAGTGATCAGTACACCAATCCCACTTGGCTCACCAAATTTCGTTCTTCTAGGTTAAACCGTTCCTTTGCAGTAACCGTTTTCATGTTTAGGTTTCACTCTGTTTTCTCCTATATGGATGTATGTAGTTGGAACTCTAAATCCAACACGGTTTGTGCTAGCTCTTTGAAACTTCTCACAATAATGTAGTTCCAAGTTCTATCGCTATGGTTTGTGTGCTATTGAAGTAGCCCCAAGCAGAAACTGACGAGAATCCCTTTCATTGAAAGAGTTGCCAAGCTTCCAAAAAACTACGAGTTTCCTGAAATCTCAGCAAACATTTTTTCACCCAATCTTGATGATACTTCCATTTAATGATCAGTACACCAATCCCACTTGGCTCACCAAATTTCATTCTTCTAGGTTAAACCGTTCCTTTGCAGTAACCGTTTTCATGTTTAGGTTTCACTCTGTTTTCTCCTACATGGATACATGTAGTTGGAACTCTAAATCAAACACGGTTTGTGCTAGCTCTTTGAAGCTTGGCACAATAATGTAGTTCCAAGTTCTATCGCTATGGTTTGTGTGCTATTGAAGTAGCCCCAAGCAGAGACTGACGAGAATCCCTTTCATTGAAAGGGGTTGCCAAGCTTGCAAAATACTACGAGGTTT
>NW_027553510.1:0-37416 GCF_045843805.1 Urocitellus parryii
TCTATGGTTTGTGTCCTATTGAAGTAGCCCCAAGCAGAGACTGACGAGAATCACTTTGTTTGAAAGGGGTTGCCAACCTTCAAAAAACTACGAGTTTCCTGAAATCTCAGCAAACATTTTTCACCCAATCTTGATGACACTTGCAGGTAATGATCAGTACACCAATCCCACTTGGCTCACCCAATTTCGTTCTTCTAGGTTAGACCGTTCCTTTGCAGTAACCGTTTTCATGTTTAGGTTTCACTCTGTTTTCTCCTATATGGATACATGTAGTTGGAACTCTAAATCAAACACGGTTTGTGCTAGCTCTTTGACACTTGGCACAATAATGTAGTTCCAAGGTCTATCGTTATGGTTTGTGTCCTATTGAAGTAGCTCCATTCAGAGACTGACGAGAATCACTTTCATTGAAAGGCGTTGCCAAGCTTCCAAAAAACTACGAGTTTTCCTGAAATCTCAGGAAACTTTTTTCACCCAATCTTGATGATACTTGCAAGTAATGATCAGTACACCAATCCCACTTGGCTCACCAAATTTCGTTCATCTAGGTTAAACCGTTCCTTTGCAGTAACGTTTTTCATGTTTAGGTTTCACTCTGTTTTCTCCTATATGGATACATGTATTTGGAACAATAAATCAAACACGGTTTGTGCTATATTTTTGAAAATTGGCACAATAATGTAGTTCCAAGATCTATCGCTATGGTTTGTGTCCTATTGAATTCGCCCCAAGCAGAGACTGACGAGAATCACTTTCATTGAAAGCGGTTGCCAAGCTTTCAAAAAACTACGAGTTTCCAGAAATCTCAGGAAATATTTTTTCACCAATCTTGTTGATACTTGCAGGTAATGATCAGTACACCAATCCCACTTGGCTCACCAAATTTCTTTCTTCTAGGTTAAACCGTTCCTTTGCAGTAACCTTTTTCATGTTTAGGTTTCACTCTGTTTTCTCCTATATATACATGTTGTTGGAACGCTAAATCAAACACGGTTTGTGCTAGCTGTTTGAAACTTGGCGCAATTATGTAGTTCCAAGTTCTATCTCTATGGTTTGTGTCCTATTGAAGTAGCCCCAAGCAGAGACTGACGAGAATCACTTTCATTGAAAGCGGTTGCCAAGCTTCCAAAGAACTACGAGTTTCCTGAAATCTCAGCAAACATTTTTTTCACCCAATCTTGATGATACTTGCAGGTAATGATCAGTACACCAATCCCACTTGGCTCACCAAATTTCGTTCTTCTAGGTTAAACCGTTCCTTTGCAGTAACCGTTTTCATGTTTAGGTTTCACTGTGTTTTTCTCCTATATGGATACATGTAGTTGGAACTCTAAATGAAACACGGTTTGTGCTAGCTCTTTGACACTTGGCACAATAATGTAGTTCCAAGTTCTATCGCTATGGTTTGTGTCCTATTGAAGTAGCTCCATTCAGAGACTGACGAGAATCACTTTCATTGAAAGGCGTTGCCAAGCTTCCAAAAAAGTATGAGTTTCCGGAAATCTCAGCAAACATTTTTTTCACCCAATCTTGATGATACTTGCAGGTAATGATCAGTTCACCAGTCCCACTGGGCTCACCAAATTTCGATCTTCTAGGTTAAACCCTTCCTTTGCTGGAACCGTTTTAATGTTTAGGTTTCACTCTGTGTTCTACTATATGGATACATGTATTTGGAACTCTAAATCAAACACGGTTTGTGCTAGCTATTTGAAACTTGGCACAATAATGCAGTTCCAGGTTCTATTGCTATGGTTTGTGTCTTATTGAAGTAGCCCCAAGCAGAGACTGACGAGAATCACTTATATTGAAAGGGGTTGCCAATCTTTCAAAAAAGGACGAGTTTCCTGAAATCTCAGCAAACATTTTTTCCCCAATCTTCATGATACTTGTAGGTAAGGATCAGTACACCAATCCCACTTGGCTCACCAAATTTCGTTCTTGTAGGTTTAAACCGTTCCTTTGCAGTAACCGTTTTCATGTTTATGTTTCACTCTGTTTTCTCCTATATGGATACATGTAGTTGGAACTCTAAATCAAACACGGTTGGTGCTAGCTGTTTTGACACTTGGCACAATAATGTAGTTCCAAGTTCTATCGCTATGGTTTGTGTCCTATTGAAGTAGCCCCAAGCAGAGACTGACAATAATCACTTTCCTTGAAAGGGGTTGCCAAGCTTCCAAAAAACGACGAGTTTCCGGAAATCTCAGCAAACATTTTTTCACCCAATCTTGATGATACTTGCAGGTAAGGATCAGTACACCAATCCCACTTGGCTCACCAAATTTCATTCTTCTAGGTTAACCGTTCCTTTGCAGTAACCGTTTTCATGTTTAGGTTTCACTCTGTTTTCTCCTATATGGATACATGTAGTTGGAACTCTAAATCAAACACGGTTTGTGCTAGCTCTTTGAAACTTGGCACAATAATGTAGTTCCAAGATCTATCGCTATGGTTTGTGTCCTATTGAAGTAGCACCAAGCAGAGACTGACGAGAATCACTTTCATTGAAAGGGGTTGCCAAGCTTCCAAAAAACTATGAGTTTCCGGAAATCTCAGCAAACATTTTTTCACCCAATGTTGTTGATACTTGCAAGTAATGATCAGTACACTAGTCCCACTTGGCTCACCAAATTTCGTTCTTCTAGGTTAAACCGTTCCTTTGCAGTAACCGTTTTCATGTTTAGGTTTGACTCTGTTTTCTCCTATATGGATACATGTAGTTGGAACTCTAAATCAAACACGGTTTGTGCTAGCTATTTGATACTTGGCACAATAATGCAGTTCCAAGTTCTATTGCTATGGTTTGTGTCTTATTGAAGTAGCCCCAAGCAGAGACTGACGAGAATCACTTATATTGAAAGGGGTTGCCAATCTTTAAAAAAAGGACGAGTTTCCTGAAATCTCAGCAAACATTTTTTCCCCCAATATTGATGATACTTGTAGGTAAGGATCAGTACACGAATCCCACTTGGCTCACCAAATTTTGTTCTTGTAGGTTAAACCGTTCCTTTGCAGTAACCGTTTTCATGTTTATGTTTCACTCTGTTTTCTCCTATATGGATACATGTAGTTGGAACTCTAAATCAAACACGGTTTGTGCTAGCTCTTTGACACTTGGCACAATAATGTAGTTCCAAGTTCTATCGCTATGGTTTGGGTCCTATTGAAGTAGCCTCAAGCAGAGACTGACGAGAATAACTTTCATTCGAAGGGGTTGGAAAGCTACCAAAAAACTACGAGTTTCCTGAAATCTCAGCAAACACTTTTCACCCAATCTTGATGATACTTGCAGGTAATGATCAGTACAACATTCCCACTTGGCTCACCAAATTTCGTTCTTCTAGGTTAAATCGTTCCTTTGCAGTAACCGTTTTCATGTTTAGGTTTCACTCTGTTTTCTCCTATAGGATACATGTAGTTGGAACTCTAAATCAAACACGGTTTGTGCTAGCTCTTTGAAACTTGGCACAATAATGTAGTTCCAAGTTCTATCGCTATGGTTTGTGTCCTATTGAAGTAGCTCCAAGCAGAAACTGCAGAGAATCACTTTCATTCAAAGGGATTGCCAAGCTTCAAAAAAAGTAAGAGTTTCCGGAAATCTCAGCAAACATTTTTTCACCCAATGTTGTTGATACTTGCAAGTAATGATCAGTACACCAGTCCCACTTGGCTCACCAAATTTCGTTCTTCTAGGTTAATCCGTTCATTTGCAGTAAGCTTTTTCATGTTTAGGTTTCACTCTGTTTTCTCCTATATATATATATATATATATATATATATATATATATATATATATATATATATATATATACATGTTGTTGGAACGCTAAATCAAACACGGTTTGTGCTAGCTCTTTGAAACGTGGCACAAAAATGTAGTTCCAAGTTCTATCGCTATGGTTTGTGTCCTATTGAAGTAGTCTCACGAGAATCACTTTCATTGAAAGGGGTTGCCAAGCTTCCAAAGAACTACGAGTTTCCTGAAATCTCAGCAAACATTTTTTCACCCAATCTTGATGATACTTGCAGGTAAGGATCAGTACACCAGTCCCACTTGGCTCACCAAATTTCGTTCTTCTAGGTTAAACCGTTCCTTTGCAGTAACCGTTTTCATGTTTAGGTTTGACTCTGTTTTCTCCAATATGGATACATGTAGTTTGAAGTCTAAATCAAACTCGGTTTGTGCTAGCTCTTTGAAACTTGGCACAATAATGTAGTTCCAAGTTCTATCGCTATGGTTTGTGTCCTATTGAAGTAGCCACAAGCAGAGACTGACGAGAATCACTTACATTGAAATGGGTTGCCAAGCTTCCAAAAAACTACGAGTTTCCTGAAATCTCAGCAAACATTTTTTCACCCAATCTTGATAATACTTGCAGGTAAGGATCAGTACACCAATCCCACTTGGCTCACCAAATTTCGTTCTTCTAGGTTAAACCGTTCCTTTGCAGTAACCGTTTTCATGTTTAGGTTTCACTCTGTTTTCTCCTATATGGATACATGTAGTTGGAACTCTAAATCAAACACGGTTTTTGCTAGCTCTTTGACACTTGGCACAATAATGTAGTTCCAAGGTCTATCGTTATGGTTTGTGTCCTATTGAAGTAGCTCCATGCAGAGACTGACGAGAATCACTTTCATTGAAAGGCGTTGCCAAGCTTCCAAAAAACTACGCGTTTCCAGAAATCTCAGCAAATATTTTTTCACCCAATCTTGTTGATACTTGCAGGTAATGATCAGTACACCAATCCCACTTGGCTCACCAAATTTCGTTCTTGTAGGTTAAACCGTTCCTTTGCTTTAACCTTTTTCATGTTTAGGTTTCACTCTGTTTTCTCCTATTTATATACATGTTTTTGGAACGCTTAATCAAACACGGTTTGTGCTAGCTCTTTGAAACTTGGCGCAACTATGTAGTTCGAAGTTCTATCTCTATGGTTTGTGTCCTATTGAAGTAGCCCCAAGCAGAGACTGACGAGAATCACTTTCTTTGAAAGGGGTTGCCAACCTTCAAAAAACTACGAGTTTCCTGAAATCTCAGCAAACATTTTTCACCCAATCTTGATGATACTTGCAGGTAATGATCAGTACACCAATCCCACTTGGCTCACCCAATTTCGTTCTTCTAGGTTAGACCGTTCCTTTGCAGTAACCGTTTTCATGTTTAGGTTTCACTCTGTTTTCTCCTATATGGATACATGTAGTTGGAACTCTAAATCAAACACGGTTTGTGCTAGCTCTTTGACACTTGGCACAATAATGTAGTTCCAAGGTCTATCGTTATGGTTTGTGTCCTATTGAAGTAGCTCCATTCAGAGACTGACGAGAATCACTTTCATTGAAAGGCGTTGCCAAGCTTCCAAAAAACTACGAGTTTCCTGAAATCTCAGGAAACTTTTTTCACCCAATCTTGATGATACTTGCAAGTAATGATCAGTACACCAATCCCACTTGGCTCACCAAATTTCGTTCATCTAGGTTAAACCGTTCCTTTGCAGTAACGTTTTTCATGTTTAGGTTTCACTCTGTTTTCTCCTATATGGATACATGTATTTGGAACAATAAATCAAACACGGTTTGTGCTATATTTTTGAAACTTGGCACAATAATGTAGTTCCCAGATCTATCGCTATGGTTTGTGTCCTATTGAATTCGCCCCAAGCAGAGACTGACGAGAATCACTTTCATTGAAAGGGGTTGCCAAGCTTCCAAAAAAGTATGAGTTTCCGGAAATCTCAGCAAATATTTTTTCACCCAATCTTGATGATACTTGCAGGTAATGATCAGTACACCAATCCCACTGGGCTCACCAAATTTCATTCTTCTAGGTTAAACCCTTCCTTTGCAGTCACCATTTTCATGTTTAGTTTTCACTCTGTTTTCTCCTATTTGGATACAAGTATTTGGAACTCTAAATCAAACGCAGTTTGTGCTAGCTCTTTGAAACTTGGCACAATTATGTAGTTCCAAGTTCTATCGCTATGGTTTGTGTCCTATTGAAGTAGCCCCAAGCAGAGACTGACGAGAATCACTTTAATTGAAAGGGGTTGACAAGCTTCCAAAAAACTAGGAGTTTCCAGAAATCTCAGCAAACATTTTTTCACCCAATCTTGATGATACTTGCAGGTAATGATCAGTCCACCAATCCCACTAGGCTCACCAAATTTCGTTCTTCTAGGTTAAACCGTTCCTTTGCAGTAACCGTTTTCATGTTTAGGTTTCAGTCTGTTTTCTCCTATATGGATACATGTAGTTGGAACTCTAAATCAAACACGGTTTGTGCTAGCTCTTTGAAACTTGGCACAATAATGTAGTTCCAAGTTCTATCGCTATGGTTTGTGTCCTATTGAAGTAGCCCCAAGCAGAGACTGTCAAGAATTACTTTCATTCGAAGGGGATGCCAAGCTACCAAAAAAACTACGAGTTTCCTGAAATCTCAGCAAACATTTTTTCACCCAATCTTGATGATACTTCCAATTAATGATCAGTACACCAATCCCACTTGGCTCACCAAATTTCGTTCTTCTAGGTTAAACCGTTCCTTTTCAGAAACGGTTTTCATGTTTAGGTTTCACTCTGTTTTCTCTTATATGGATACATGTAGTTGGAACTCTAAATCAAACACGGTTTGTGCTAGCTCTTTGAAACTTGGCACAATAATGTAGTTCCAAGTTCTATCGCTATGGTTTGTTTCCTATTGAAGTAACCCCAAGAAGAGACTGACGAGAATAACTTTCATTCGAAGGGGTTGCCAAGCTACCAAAAAACTACGAGTTTCCTGAAATCTCAGCAAACACTTTTCACCCAATCTTGATGATTCTTGCAGGTAATGATCAGTACACCATTCCCACTTGGCTCACCAAATTTCGTTCTTCTAGGTTAAACCGTTCCTATGCAGTAACCGTTTTCATGTTTAGGTTTCACTCTGTTTTCTCCTATATGGATACATGTAGTTGGAACTCTAAATCAAACACGGGTTTGTGCTAGCTCTTTGAAACTTGGCACAATAATGCAGTTCCATGTTCTATCGCTATGGTTTGTGTCCTATTGAAGTAGCCCCAAGCAGAGAATGAAGAGAATCACTTTCATAGAAAGGGGTTGCCAAGCTTCCAAAAACGACGAGTTTCCTGAAATCTCAGCAAACATTTTTTCACCCAATCTTGATGATACTTCCATTTAATGATCAGTACACCAATCCCACTTGGCTCACCAAATTTCGTTCTTCTAGGTTAAACCGTTCCTTTTCAGAAACGGTTTTCATGTTTAGGTTTCACTCTGTTTTCTCCTATATGAATACATGTATTTGGAACTCTAAATCAAACATGGTTTGTGCTAGCTCTTTGACACTTGGCACAATAATGTAGTTCCAAGTTCTATCGCTATGGTTTGTGTCCTATTGAAGTAGCCCCAAGCATAGACTGACGAGAATCACTTTCATTCAAAGGGGTTGCCAAGCTTCCAAAAAACTACGAGTTTCCTGAAATCTCAGCAAACTTTTTTTCAACCAATCCTGATGATACTTACAGGTAATGATCAGTACACCAATCCCACTAGGCTCACCAAATTTCGTTCTTCTAGGTTAAAGCGTTCCTTTGCAGTAACCGTTTTCATGTTTAGGTTTCACTCTGTTTTCTACTATATGGATACATGTAGTTGGAACTCTAAATCAACCACGGTGTGTGCTACCTCTTTGAAACTTGGCACAATAATGCAGTTCCAAGTTCTATCACTATGGTTTGTGTCATATTGAAGTAGCCACAAGCAGAGACTGACGAGAATCACTTACATTGAAAGGGGTTGCCAAGCTTCCAAAAAAAAAACGAGTTTCCTGAAATCTCAGCAAATATTTTTTCACCCAATCTTGATGATTCTTGTAGGTAAGGATCAGACCACCAATCCCACTTGGCTCACCAAATTTCGTTCTTCTAGGTTAAACCGTTCTTTGCAGGAACCGTTTTCATGTTTAGGTTTCACTCTGTTTTCTCCTATATGGATACATGTAGTTGGAACTCTAAATCAAACACGGTTTTGTGCTAGCTCTTTGAAACTTGGCACAATAATGTAGTTCCAAGTTCTATCGCTATGGTTTGTGTCCTGTTGGAGTAGCCCCAAGCAGAGACTGACGAGAATCACTTTCATTTAAAGCGGTTGCCAAGCTTCCAAAAAACTACGAGTTTCCTGAAATCTCAGCAAACATTTTTTCACCCAATCTTGATGATACTTGCAGGTAATGATCAGTACACCAATCCCACTTGGCTCACCAAATTTCGTTCTTCTAGGTTAAACCGTTCCTTTGCAGTAACCTTTTTCATGTTTAGGTTTCACTCTGTTTTCTCCTATATATACATGTTGTTGGAACGCTAAATCAAACACGGTTTGTGCTAGCTCTTTGAAACTTGGCGCAATTATGTAGTTCCAAGTTCTATCTCTATGGTTTGTGTCCTATTGTAGCAGCCCCAAGCAGAGACTGACGAGAATCACTTTCCTTGAAAGGGGTTGCCAACCTTCAAAAAACTATGAGTTTCCTGAAATCTCAGCAAACATTTTTTCACCCAATCTTGATGATACTTGCAGGTAATGATCAGTACACCAATCCCACTTGGCTCACCAAATTTCGTTCTGGTAAGTTAAACCGTTCCTTTGCAGTAACCGTTTTCATGTTTAGGTTTCACTCTGTTTTCTCCTATATGGATACATGTAGTTGGAACTCTAAATCAAACACGGTTTGTGCTAGCTCTTTGACACTTGGCACAATAATGTAGATCCAAGGTCTATCGTTATGGTTTGTGTCCTATTGTAGTAGCTCCATTCAGAGACTGACGAGAATCACTTATATTGAAAGGGGTTGCCAAGCTTCAAAAAAAAAAAAACGAGTTTCCTGAAATCTCAGGAAATATTTTTTCACCCAATCTTGATGATTCTTGTAGGTAAGGATCAGTACACCAATCCCACTTGGCTCACCAAATATCGTTCTTCTAGGTTAAACCGTTCCTTTGCAGGAACCGTTTTCATGTTTAGGTTTCACTCTGTTTTCTCCTATATGGATACATGTAGTTGGAACTCTTTGTGCTAGCTCTTTGAAACTTGGCACAATAATGTAGTTCCAAGTTCTATCGCTATGGTTTGTGTCCTATTGAAGTAGCTCCATTCAGAGACTGACGAGAATCACTTTCATTGAAAGGCGTTGCCAAGCTTCCAAAAAACTACGAGTTTCCTGAAATCTCAGCAAACATTTTTTCTCCCAATCTTGATGATACTTGCAGGTAATGATCAGTACACCAATCCTACTTGGCTCACCAAATTTCGTTCTTCTAGGTTAAACCGTTCCTTTGCAGTAACCTTTTTCATGTTTAGGTTTCACTCTGTTTTCTCCTATATGGATACACGTAGTTGGAACTCTAAATCAAACACCGTTTGTGCTAGCTCTTTGACATTTGGCACAATAATGTAGTTCCAAGTTCTATCGCTATGGTTTGTGTCCTATTGAAGTAGCCCAAAGCAGAGAATGAAGAGAATCACTTTCATAGAAAGGGGTTGCCAAGCTTCCAAAAAACGACGAGTTTCCTGAAATCTCAGCAAACATTTTTTCACCCAATCTTGATGATACTTCCATTTAATGATCAGTACACCAATCCCACTTGGCTCACCAAATTTCGTTCTTCTAGGTTAAAACCGTTCCTTTGCAGGAACCGATTTCATATTTAGGTTTCACTCTGTTTTCTCCTATATGGATACATGTAGTTGGAACTCTAAATCAAACATGGTTTGTGCTAGCTCTTTGAAACTTGGCACAATAATGCAGTTCCAAGTTCTATCGCTATGGTTTGTGTCCTATTGAAGTAGCCCCAAGCAGAGACTGACGAGAATCACTTTCATTCAAAGGGGTTGCCAAGCTTCCAAAAAACTACCAGTTTCCTGAAATCTCAGCAAACTTTTTTCAACCAATCCTGATGATACTTGCAGGTAATGATCAGTACACCAATCCCACTTGGCTCACCAAATTTCGTTCTTCTAGGTTAAACCGTTCCTTTGCAGTAACCGTTTTCATGTTTAGGTTTCACTCTGTTTTCTAGTATATGGATACACGTAGTTGGAACTCTAAATCAAACACGGTTTGTGCTAGCTCTTTGAAACTTGGCACAATAATGCAGTTCCAAGTTCTATCGCTATGGTTTGTGTCGCATTGAAGTAGCCACAAGCAGAGACTGACGAGAATCACTTACATTGAAAGGGGTTGCCAAGCTTCAAAAAAAAAAAAACGAGTTTCCTGAAATCTCAGGAAATATTTTTTCACCCAATCTTGATGATTCTTGTAGGTAATGATCAGTACACCATTCCCACTTGGCTCACCAAATTTCGTTCTTCTAGGTTAAACCGTTCCTTTGCAGTAACCGTTTTCATGTTTAGGTTTCACTCTGTTTTCTCCTATATGGATACATGTATTTGGAACTCAGAATCAAACACGGTTTGTGCTAGCTCTTTGAAACTTGGCACAATAATGTAGTTCCAAGTTCTATCGCTATGGTTTGTGTCCTATTGAAGTAGCCCGAAGCAGAGACTGAAGAGTATGACTTTAATTGAAAGGGGTTGCCAAGCTTCCAAAAAACTACGAGTTTCCTGAAATCTCAGCTAACATTTTTTCACCCAATCTTGATGATACTTCCATTTAATGATCAGTACACCAATCCCACTTGGCTCACCAAATTTCGTTCTTCTAGGTTAAACCGTTCCTTTGCAGAAACGGTTTTCATGTTTAGGTTTCACTCTGTTTTCTCCTATATGGGTACATGTAGTTGGAACTCTAAACCAAACACGGTTTGTGCTAGCTCTTTGACACTTGGCACAATAATGTAGTTCCAAGTTCTATCGCTATGGTTTGTGTCCTATTGAAGTAGTCCCAAGCAGAGACTGACGAGAATCACTTTCATTCAAAGGGGTTGCCAAGCTTCCAAAAAACTACGAGTTTCCTGAAATCTCAGCAAACTTTTTTCAACCAATCCTTATGATACTTGCAGGTAATGATCAGTACACCAATCACACTTGGCTCACCAAATTTCGTTCTTCTAGGTTAAACCGTTCCTTTGCAGTAACCTTTTTCATGTTTAGGTTTCACTCTGTTTTCTCCTATATATACATGTTGTTGGAACGCTAAATCAAACACGGTTTGTGCAAGCTCTTTGAAACTTGGCGCAATTATGTAGTTCCAAGTTCTATCTCTATGGTTTGTGTCCTATTGAAGTAGCCCCAAGCAGAGACTGACGAGAATCACTTTCCTTGAAAGGGGTTGGCAAGCTTCCAAAGATCTACGAGTTTCCTGAAATCTCAGCAAACTTTTTTTCAACCAATCTTGATGATACTTGCAGGTAATGATCAGTACACCAATCCCACTTGGCTCACCAAATTTCGTTCTTCTAGGTTAATCCCTTCCTTTGCAGTAACCTTTTTCATGTTTAGGTTTCACTCTGTTTTCTCCTATATATATACATGTTGTTGGAACGCTAAATCAAACACGGTTTGTGCTAGCTCTTGAAACTTGGCACAATAATTTAGTTCCAAGTTGTATCGCTATGGTTTGTGTCCTATTGAAGTAGCCTCAAGCAGAGACTGACGAGAGTCACTTTCATTGAAAGGGGTTGACAAGCTTCCAAAGAACTACGAGTTTCCTGAAATCTCAGCAAACATTTTTTCACCCAATCTTGATGATACTTGCAGGTAAGGATCAGTACACCAGTACCACTTGGCTCAGCAAATTTCGTTCTTCTAGGTTAAACCGTTCCTTTGCAGTAACCGTTTTCATGTTTAGGTTTGACTCTGTTTTCTCCTATATGGATACATGTAGTTTGAAGTCTAAATCAAACACGGTGTGTGCTAGCTCTTTGAAACTTGGCACAATAATGTAGTTCCAAGTTCTATCACTATGGTTTGTGTCCTATTGAAGTAGCCCCAAGCAGAGACTGACGAGAATCACTTTCATTGAAAGCGGTTGCCAAGCTTTCAAAAAACTACGAGTTTCCAGAAATCTCAGCAAATATTTTTTCACCCAATCTTGTTGATACGTGCAGGTAATGATCAGTACACCAATCCCACTTGGCCCACCAAATTTCGTTCTTCTAGGTTAAACCGTTCCTTTGCAGTAACCTTTTTCATGTTTAGGTTTCACTCTGTTTTCTCCTATATATACATGTTGTTGGAACGCTAAATCAAACACGGTTTGTGCTAGCTCTTTGAAACTTGGCGCAATTATGTAGTTCCAAGTTCTATCTCTATGGATTGTGTCCTATTGAAGTAGCCCCAAGCAGAGACTGACGAGAATCACTTTCATTGAAAGCGGTTGCCAAGCTTCCAAAGAACTACGAGTTTCCTGAAATCTAAGCAAACATTTTTTCACCCAATCTTGATGATACTTGCAGGTAATGATCAGTACACCAATCCCACTTGGCTCACCAAATTTCGTTCTTCTAGGTTAAACCGTTCCTTTGCAGTAACCTTTTTCATGTTTAGGTTTCACTCTGTTTTCTCCTATATGGATACATGTAGTTGGAACTCTAAATCAAACACGGTTTGTGCTAGCTCTTTGACACTTGGCACAATAATGTATTTCCAAGGTCTATCGTTATGGTTTGTGTCCTATTGAAGTAGCTCCATTCAGAGACTGACGAGAATCACTTTCATTGAAAGGCGTTGCCACGCTTCCAAAAAACTACCAGTTTCCTGAAATCTCAACAAACATTTTTTCTCCCAATCTTGATGATACTTGCAGGTAATGATCAGTACACCAATCCTACTTGGCTCACCAAATTTCGTTCTTCTAGGTTAAACCGTTCCTTTGCAGTAACCGTTTTCATGTTTCGGTTTCACTCTGTTTTCTCCTATATGGATACATGTAGTTGGAACTCTAAATCAAACACGGTTTGTGCTAGCTCTTTGACACTTGGCACAATAATGTAGTTCCAAGTTCAATCGCTATGGTTTGTGTCCTATAGAATTAGCAGGAAGCAGACACTGACGAGAATAACTTTCATTCGAAGGGGTTGCCAAGCTACGAAAAACTACGAGTTTCTTGAAATCTCCGCAAACACTTATCACGCAATCTTGATGATACTTGTAGGTAATGATCTGTACACAATTCCCACTTGACTCACCAAATTTCGTTCTTCTAGGTTAAACCGTTCCTTTGCAGTAACCGTTTTCAAGTTTAGGTTTCACTCTGTTTTCTCCTATATGGATACATGTAGTTGGAACTCTAAATCAAACACGGTTTGAGCTAGCTCTTTTAAACTTGGCACAATAATGTAGTTCCAAGTTCTATCGCTATGGTTTGTGTCCTATTGAAGTAGCCCGAAGCAGAGACTGAAGAGTATCACTTTCATTGAAAGGGGTTGCCAAGCTTCCAAAAAACTACGAGTTTCCTGAAATCTCAGCAAACATTTTTTCACCCAATCTTGATGATACTTCCATTTAATGATCAGTACACCAATCCCACTTGGCTCACCAAATTTCGTTCTTCTAGGTTAAACCGTTCCTTTGCAGAAACGGTTTTCATGTTTAGGTTTCACTCTGTTTTCTCCTATATGGGTACATGTAGTTGGAACTCTAAATCAAACACGGTTTGTGCTAGCTCTTTGACACTTGGCACAATAATGTAGTTCCAAGTTCTATCGCTATGGTTTGTGTCCTATTCAAGTAGTCCCAAGCAGAGACTGACGAGAATCACTTTCATTCAAAGGGGTTGCCAAGCTTCCAAAAAACTACGAGTTTCCTAAAATCTCAGCAAACTTTTTTCAACCAATCCTGATGATACTTGCAGGTAATGATCAGTACACAAATCCCACTTGGCTCACCAAATTTCGTTCTTCTAGGTTAAAGCGTTCCTTTGCAGTAACCGTTTACATGTTTAGGTTTCACTCTGTTTTCTACTATATGGATACATGTAGTTGGAACTCTAAATCAAACACGGTTTGTGCAAGCTCTTTGAAACTTGGCACAATAATGCAGTTCCAAGTTCTATCGCTATGGTTTGTGTCCTATTGAAGTAGCCACAAGCAGAGACTGACGAGAATCACTTACATTGAAAGGGGTTGCCAAGCTTCCAAAAAAGGACGAGTTTCCTGAAATCTCAGCAAACATTTTTTCACCCAATCTTGATGATACTTGTAGGTAAGGTTGAGTACACCAATCCCACTTGGCTCACCAAATTTCGATCTTCTAGGTTAAACCGTTCCTTTGCAGGAACCGTTTTCATGTTTAGGTTTCACTCTGTTTTCTCCTATATGGGTACATGTAGTTGGAACTCTAAATCAAACACTGTTTGTGCTAGCTCTTTGAAACTTGGCACAATAATGTAGTTCCAAGTTCTATCGCTATGGTTTGTGTCCAATTGGAGTCGCCCCAAGCAGAGACTGACGAGAATCACTTTCATTGAAAGGGGTTGCCAAGATTCTAAAAAACTACGAGTTTCCTGAAATCTCAGCCAACATTTTTTCACCCAATCTTGATGATACTTGCAGGTAATGATCAGTACAACAATCCCACTTGGCTCACCAAATTTCGTTCTTGTAGGTTAAACCGTTCCTTTGCAGTAACCATTTTCATGTTTAGGTTTCACTCTGTTTTCTCCTATATGGATACATGTACTTTTAAGTCTAAATCAAAAACGTTTTGTGCTAGCTCTTTGAAACTTGGCACAAAAATGTAGTTCCAAGTTCTATTGCTATGGTTTGTGTCCTATGGAAGTAGCCCCAAGCAGAGACTGACGAGAATCACTTTCATTGAAAGGGGTTGCCAAGCTTCCAAAAAACATCGAGTTTCCGGAAATCTCAGCAAACATTTTTTCACCCAATCTTGATGATACTTGCAGGTAATGATCAGTACACCAATCCCATTTGGCTCACCAAATATCGTTCTTCTAGGTTAAACCGTTCCTTTGCAGTCACCGTTTTCATGTTTAGGTTTCACTCTGTTTTCTCCTATATGGATACATGTAGTTGGAACTCTAAATCAAACACGGTTTGTGCTAGCTCTTTGACACTTGGCACAATAATGTAGTTCCAAGTTCTATCGCTATGGTTTGTGTCCTATTGAAGTAGCCCCAAGCAGAGACTGACGAGAATCACTTTCATTCAAAGGGGTTGCCAAGCTTCCAAAAAACTACGAGTTTCCTGAAATCTCAGCAAACTTTTTTCAACCAATCCTGATGATACTTGCAGGTAATGATCAGTACACCAATCCCACTTGGCTCACCAAATTTCGTTCTTCTAGGTTAAGCGTTCCTTTGCAGTAATCGTATTCATGTTTAGGTTTCACTCTGTTTTCTCCTATATGGATACATGTAGTTGGAACTCTAAATCAAACACGGTTTTTGCTAGCTCTTTGAAACTTGGCACAATAATGCAGTTCCAAGTTCTATCGCTATGGTTTTGTGTCCTATTGAAGTAGCCACAAGCAGAGACTGACGAAAATCACTTACATTGAAAGGGGTTGCCAAGCTTCCAAAAAAGGACGAGTTTCCTGAAATCTCAGCAAACATTTTTTCACCCAATCTTGATGATACTTGTAGGTAAGGATCAGTACACCAATCCCACTTGGCTCACCAAATTTCGATCTTCCAGTTTAAACGGTTCCTTTGCAGGAACCGTTTTCATGTTTAGGTTTCACTCTGTTTTCTCCTATATGGATACATAGTTGGAACTCTAAATGAAACACGGTTTGTGCTAGCTCTTTGAAACTTGGCACAATAATGTAGTTCCAAGTTCTATCGCTATGGTTTGTGTTCTATTGGAGTAGCCCCAAGCAGAGACTGACGAGAATCACTTTCATTGAAAGGGGTTGCCAAGATTCTAAAAATCTACGAGTTTCCTGAAACCTCAGCCAACATTTTTTCAATCAAATCTTGATGATACTTGCAGGTAATGATCAGTACACCAATCCCACTTGGCTCACCAAGTTTCGTACTTGTAGGTTAAACCGTTCCTTTGCAGTAACCGTTTTCATGTTTAGGTTTCACTGTGTTTTCTCCTATATGGATACATCTAGTTTGAAGTCTAAATCAAAAACGGTTTGTGCTAGCTCTTTGAAACTTGGCACAATAATGTAGTTCCAAGTTCTATCGCTATGGTTTGTGTCCTATGGAAGTAGCCCCAAGCAGAGACTGACGAGAATCACTTTCATTGAAAGGGGTTGCCAAGCTTCCAAAAAACAACGAGTTTCCGGAAATCTCAGCAAACATTTTTTCACCCAATCTTGATGATACTTGCAGGTAATGATCAGTACACCAATCCCATTTGGCTCACCAAATTTCGTTCTTCTAGGTTAAACCATTCCTTTGCAGTAACCGTTTTCATGTTTACGTTTCACTCTGTTTTCTCCTATATGGATACATGTAGTTGGAACTCTAAATCAAACACGGTTTGTGCTAGCTCTTTGAAACTTGGCACAATAATGTAGTTCCAAGTTCTATCGATATGGTTTGTGTCCTACTGAAGTAGCTCCAAGCAGAAACTGCAGAGAATCACTTTCATTCAAAGGGGTTGCCAAGCTTCAAAAAAGTACGAGTTTCCGGAAATCTCAGCAAACATTTTTTCACAAAATGTTGTTGATACTTGCAAGTAATGATCAGTACACCAATCCCACTTGGCTCACCAAATTTCGTTCTTCTAGGTTAAACCGTTCCTTTGCAGTAACCTTTTCCATGTTTAGGTTTCACTCTGTTTTCTCCTATATATATACATGTTGTTGGAACGCTAAAACAAACACGGTTTGTGCTAGCTCTTTGACACTTGGCACAATAATGTAGTTCCAAGTTCTATCGCTACGGTTTGTGTCCTATTGAAGTAGTCCCCAGCAGAGACTGACGAGAATCACTTTCATTCAAAGGGGTTGCCAAGCTTCCAAAAAACTACGAGTTTCCTGAAATCTCAGCAAACTTTTTTCAACCAATCCTGATGATACTTGCAGGTAATGATCAGTACACCAATCCCACTTGGCTCACCAAATTTCGTTCTTGTAGGTTAAAGCGTTCCTTTGCAGTAACCGTTTTCATGTTTAGGTTTCACTCTGTTTTCTACTATATGGATACATGTAGTTGGAACTCTATATCAAACACGGTTTGTGCAAGCTCTTTGAAACTTGGCACAATAATGCAGTTCCAAGTTCTATCGCTATGGTTTGTGTCCTATTGAAGTAGCCACAAGCAGAGACTGACGAGAATCACTTACATTGAAAGGGGTTGCCAAGCTTCCAAAAAGGACGAGTTTCCTGAAATCTCAGCAAACATTTTTTCACCCAATCTTGATGATACATGTAGGTAAGGATGAGTACACCATTCCCACTTGGCTCACCAAATTTCGATCTTCTAGGTTAAACCGTTCCTTTGCAGGAACCGTTTTCATGTTTAGGTTTCACTCTGTTTCTCCTATATGGATACATGTAGTTGGAACTCTAAATCAAACACGGTTTGTGCTAGCTCTTTGAAACTTGGCACAATAATGTAGTTCCAAGTTCTATCGTTATGGTTTGTGTCCTATTGGAGTCGCCCCAAGCAGAGACTGACGAGAATCACTTTCATTGAAAGCGGTTGCCAAGATTCTAAAAAACTACGAGTTTCCTGAAATCTCAGCAAACATTTTTTCACCCAATCTTGATGAGACTTGCAGGTAATGATCAGTACAACAATCCCACTTGGCTCACCAAATTTCGTTCTTGTAGGTTAAACCGTTCCTTGCAGTAACCATTTTCATGTTTAGGTTTCACTCTGTTTTCTCCTATATGGATACATGTACTTTTAAGTCTAAATCAAAAACGTTTTGTGCTAGCTCTTTGAAACTTGGCCCAAAAATGTAGTTCCAAGTTCTATTGCTATGGTTTGTGTACTTTTGAAGTAGCTCCAAGCAGAAACTGCAGAGAATCACTTTCATTGAAAGGGGTTGCCAAGCTTCCAAAAAACGACGAGTTTCCTGAAATCTCAGCAAACATTTTTTCACCCAATCTTGATGATACTTCCATTTAATGATCAGTACACCAATCCCACTTGGCTCACCAAGTTTCGTTCTTCTAGGTTAAACCGTTCCTTTGCAGTAACCTTTTTCATGTTTAGGTTTCACTCTATTTTCTCCTATATATATACATGTTGTTGGAACGCTAAATCAAACACGGTTTGTGCTAGCTCTTTGAAACTTGGCACAATAATGTAGTTCCAAGTTCTATTGCTATGGTTTGTGTCCTATTGAAGTAGTCTCAAGCAGAGACTGACGAGAATCACTTTCATTGAAAGGGGTTGCCAAGCTTCCAAAAAAAAAACGAGTTTCCTGAAATCTCAGCAAACATTTTTTCACCCAATCTTGATGATACTTGCAGGAAAGGATCAGTACACCAATCCCACTTGGCTCACCAAATTTCGTTCTTCTAGGTTAAACCGTTCCTTTGTAGTAACCGTTTTCATGTTTAGGTTTGACTCTGTTTTTTCCTATATGAATACATGTAATTTGAAGTCTAAATCAAACACGGTTTGTGCTAGCTCTTTGAAACTTGGCACAATAATGTAGTTCCAAGTTCTATCGCTATGGTTTGTGTCCTATTGAAGTGGCCCCAAGCAGAGACTGACGAGAATCACTTTCATTGAAAGCGGTTGCCAAGCTTTCAAAAAACTACGAGTTTCCAGAAATCTCAGCAAATATTTTTTCACCCAATCTTGTTGATACTTGCAGGTAATGATCTGTACACCAATCCCACTTGGCTCACCAAATTTCGTTCTTCTAGGTTAAACCGTTCCTTTGCAGTAACCTCTTGCATGCTTAGGTTTCCCTCGGTTTTCTCCTATATATATACAAGTTGTTGGAACGCTAAATCAAACACGGTTTGTGCTAGCTCTTTGAAACTTGTCACAATAATGTAGTTCCAAGTTCTATCGCTATGGTTTGTGTCCTATTGAAGTAGCCCCAAGCAGAGACTGACGAGAATCACTTTCATTGAAAGGAGTTGCCAAGCTTCCAAAAAACTACGAGTTTCCTGATATCTCAGCAAACTTTTTTTACCAATCTTGATGATACTTGCAGGTAATGATCAGTACACCAATCCCACTTGGCTCTCCAAATTTCGTTCTTCTAGGTTAAACCGTTCCTTTGCAGTAATCGTTTTCATGTTTAGGTTTCACTCTGTTTTCGCCTATATGGATACATGTAGTTGGAACTCTAAATCAAACACGGTTTGTGCTAGCTCTTTGAAACTTGGCACAATGATGTAGTTCCAAGTTCTATCGATATGGTTTGTGTCCTACTGAAGTAGCTCCAAGCAGAAACTGCAGAGAATCACTTTCATTCAGGGGGTTGCCAAGCTTCAAAAAAAGTACGAGTTTCCGGAAATCTCAGCAAACATTTTTTCACCCTATCTTGTTGATACTTGCAAGTAATGATCAGTACACCAATCCCACTTGGCTCACCAAATTTCGTTCTTCTAGGTTAAACCGTTCCTTTGCAGAACGGTTTTCATGTTTAGGTTTCACTCTGTTTTCTCCTATATGGATACATGTAGTTGGAACTCTAAATCAAACACGGTTTGTGCTAGCTCTTTGACACGTGGCACCGTAATGTAGTTCCAGGTTCTATCGCTATTGTTTGCTTCCTATTGAAGTAGCCCCAAGCAGAGACTGACGAGAATCACTTTCATTCAAATGGGTTGCCAAGATTCCAAAGAACTACGAGTTTTCCTGAAATCTCAGCAAACACTTTTCACCCAATCTTGATGATACTTGCAGGTAATGATCAGCACACCATTCACACTTGGCTCACCAAATTTCGTTCTTCTAGGTTAAACCGTTCCTTTGCAGTAACCGTTTTCATGTTTAGGTTTCACTCTGTTTTCTCCTATATGGATACATGTAGTTGGATCTCTAAATCAAACAGGGTTTGTGCTAGCTGTTTGAAACTTGGTACAAAAATGTAGTTCCAAGTTCTATCGCTATGGTTTGTGTCCTATTGAAGTAGCCACAAGCAGAGACTGACGAGAATCACTTTCATTGAAATGGGTTGCCAAGCTTCCAAAAAAGGACGAGTTTCCTGAAATCTCAGCAAACATTTTTTTCACCCAATCTTGATGATACTGGCAGGTAAGGATCAGTACACCAATCCCTCTTGGCTCACCAAATTTCGTTCTTCTGGGTTAAAACCGTTCCTTTGCAGTAACCGTTTTCATGTTTAGGTTTCACTCTGTTTTCTCCTATATGGATACATGTAGTTGGAACTCTAAATCAAACACAGTTTGTGCCAGCTCTTTGACATTGGGCACAATAATGTAGTTCCAAGGTCTATCGTTCATGGTTTGTGTCCTATTGAAGTAGCTCCATGCAGAGACTGACGAGAATAACTTTCATTAAAAGGCGTTGCCAAGCTTCCAAAAAACGACGAGTTTCCTGAAATCTCAGCAAACATTTTTTCTCCCAATCTTGATGATACTTGCAGGTAATGATCAGTACACCAATCCTACTTGGCTCACCAAATTTCGTTCTTCTAGGTTAAACCGTTCGTTTCCCGGAACCGTTTTCATGTTTAGGTTTCACTCAGTTTTCTCCAATATGGATACATGTAGTTGGAACTCTAAATAAAACACGGTTTGTGCTAACTCTTTGACACTTGGCACAATAATGTAGTTCCAAGGTCTATCGCTATGGTTTGTGTCCTATTGAAGTAGCCCCAAGCAGAGACTGACGAGAATATCTTTCATTCGAAGGGGTTGGCAAGCTACCAAAAACTACGAGTTTCCTGAAATTTCAGCAAATATTTTTTCATCCAATCTTGATGAAACTTCCATTTAATGATCAGTACACCAATCCCACTTGGCTCACCAAATTTCGTTCTTCTAGGTTAAACCGTTCCTTTGCAGTAACCGTTTTCATGTTTAGGTTTCACTCTGTTTTCTCCTATATGGATACATTTATTTGGAACTCTAAATCAAACATGGTTTGTGCTAGCTCTTTGAAACTTGGCACAATAATGTAGTTCCAAGTTCAATCGCTATGTTTTGAGTCCTATTGAAGTAGCCCCAAGCAGAAACAGACGAGAATCACTTTCATTCAAAGGGGTTGCATAGCTTCCAAAAAACTACGAGTTTCCTGAAATCTCAGCCAATATTTTTTCACCCAATCTTGATGATACTTGCTGGTAAGGATCAGTACACCAATCCCACTTGGCTCACCAAATTTCGTTCTTCTAGGTTAAACCGTTCCTTTGCAGTAACCGTTTTCATGTTTACGTTTCACTCTGTTTTCTCCTATATGGATACATGTAGTTGGAACTCTAAATCAAACACGGTTTGTGCTAGCTCTTTGAAACTTGGCACAATAATGTAGTTCCAAGTTCTATCGCTATGGTTTGTGTCCTATTGAAGTAGCCCCAAGCAGAGACTGAAGAGAATCACTTTCATTGAAAGGGGTTGCCAAGCTTCCAAAAAACGACGAGTTTCCTGAAATCTCAGCAAACATTTTTTCGCACAATCTTGATGATACTTGCAGGTAATGATCAGTACACCAATCCCACTTGGCTCACCAAATTTCGTTCTTCTAGGTTAAACCGTTCCTTTGCAGTAACCGTTTTTCATGTTTAGGTTTCACTCTGTTTTCGCCTATATGGATACATGTAGTTGGAACTCTATATCAAACACGGTTTGTGCTAGCTCTTTGACACTTGGCACAATAATGTAGTTCCAAGTTCTATCGCTATTGTTTGCGTCCTATAGAAGTAGCCCCAGAGACTGACGAGAATCACTTTCATTCAAAGGGGTTGCCAAGCTTCCAAAAAACTACGAGATTCCTGAATTCTCAGCAAACTTTTTTCACCCAATCTTGATGATACTTGCAGGTAATGATCAGTACACCAATCACACTTGGCTCACCAAATTTCGTTCTTCTAGGTTAAAGCGTTCCTTTGCAGTAACCGTTTTCATGGTTAGGTTTCACTCTGTTTTCTACTATATGGATACATGTAGTTGGAACTCTAAATCAAACACGGTTTGTGCTAGCTCTTTGAAAAATTGGGACAATAATGCAGTTCCAAGTTCTATCGCTATGGTTTGTGTCCTATTGAAGTAGCCCCAAGCAGAGACTGACGAGAATCACTTACATTGAAAGGGTTGCCAAGCTTCCAAAAAAGGACGAGTTTCCTGAAATCTCAGCAAACATTTTTTCACCCAATCTTGATGATCCTTGCAGGTAATATTCAGTACACCAATCCCTCTTGGCTCACCAAATTTCGTTCTTCTAGGTTAAACCGTTCCTTTGCAGTAACCGTTTTCATGTTTAGGTTTCACTCTGTTTTCTCCTATATGGATACATGTAGTTGGAACTCTAAATCAAACACGGTTTGTGCTAGCTGTTTGAAACTTTTCACAAAAATGTAGTTCCAAGTTCTATCGCTATGGTTTGTGTCCTATTGAAGTAGCCCCAAGCAGAGACTGACGAGAATCACTTACATCGAAATGGGTTGCCAAGCTTCCAAAAAACTACGAGTTTCCTGAAATCTCTGCACACATTTTTTCACCCAATCTTGATGATACTTCCATTTATTGATCCGTACACCAATCCCACTTGGCTCACCAAATTTCGTTCTTCTAGGTTAAACCGTTCCATTGCAGTAACCGTTTTCATGTTTAGGTTTCACTCTGTTTTCTCCTATATGGATACATGTAGTTGGAACTCTAAATGAAACACGGTTTGTGGTAGCTCTTTGACACTTGGCACACTAATGTTTTTCCAAGTTTCTATCGCTATGTTTTGTGTCCTATTGAAGTAGCCCCAAGCAGAGACTGACGAGAATCACTTTCATTGAAAGCGGCTGGCAAGCTTCCAAAAAACGACGAGTTAAAGAAATCTCAGCAAACATTTTTTCAACCCAATGTTGTTAATACTTGCAAGTAATGATCAGTACACCAATCCCACTTGGCTCACCAAATTTCGTTCTTCTAGGTTAAACCGTTCCTTTGCAGTAACCGTTTTCATGTTTAGGTTTCACTCTGTTTTCGCCTATATGGATACATGTCGTTGGAACTCTAAATCAAACACGGTTTGTGCTAGCTCTTTGGAACTTGGCACAATAATGTAGTTCCAAGTTCTATCGCTATGGTTTGTGTCCTATAGAAGTAGCCCCAAGCAGAGACTGACGAGAATCACTTACATCGAAATGGGTTGCCAAGCTTCCAAAAAACTACGAGTTTCCTGAAATCTCTGCAAATATTTTTTCACCCAATCTTGATGATCCTTGCAGGTAAGGATCTGTACACCAATCCCACTTGGCTCACCAAATTTCGTTTTTCTAGGTTAAACCGTTCCTTTGCAGTTACCGTTTTCATGTTTAGGTTTCACTCTGTTTTCTCCTATATGGATACATGTAGTTGGAACTCCAAATCAAACACGGTTTGTGCTAGCTCTTTTAAACTTGGCACAATAATGTAGTTCCAAGTTCTATCGCTATGGTTTGTGTCCTATTGAAATTGCCCAAGCAGAGACTGAAGAGAATCACTTTCATTGAAAGGGGTTGCCAAGCTTCCAAAAAACGACGAGTTTCCTGAAATCTGAGCAAACATTTTTTCACCCAATCTTGATGATACTTCCATTTAATGATCCGTACACCAATCCCACTTGGCTCACCAAATTTCGTTCTTCTAGGTTAAACTGTTCCTTTTCAGAAACGATTTTCATGTTTAGGTTTCACTCTGTTTTCTCCTATATGGATACATGTAGTTGGAACTCTAAATCAAACACGGTTTGTTCTAGCTCTTTGACACTTGGCACAAAATGTAGTTCCAAGTTCTATCGCTGTTGTTTGCGTCCTATTGAAGTAGCCCCAGAGACTGAAGAGAATCACTTTCATTTAAAGGGGTTGCCAAGCTTCCAAAAAACTACGAGTTTCCTGAAATCTCAGCAAAATTTTTTCACCCAATCTTGATGATACTTGCAGGTAATGATCAGTACACGAATCCCACTTGGCTCACCAAATTTCGTTCTTCTAGGTTAAAGCGTTCCTTTGCAGTAACCGTTTTCATGTTAGGTTTCACTCTGTTTTCTACTATATGGATACATGTAGTTGGAACTCTAAATCAAACACGGTTTGTGCTAGCTCTTTGAAACTTGGAACAATAATGCAGTTCCAAGTTCTATCGCTATGGTTTGTGTCCTATTGAAGTAGCCCCAAGCAGAGACTGACGAGAATCACTTACATTGAAAGGGGTTGCCAAGCTTCAAAAAAAGGACGAGTTTCCTGAAATCTCAGCAAACATTTGTTCACCCAATCTTGATGATACTTGCAGGTAATGATCAGTACACCAATCCCTCTTGGCTCACCAAATTTCGTTCTTCTAGTTTAAACCGTTCCTTTGCAGTAACCGTTTTCATGTTTAGGTTACACTTTGTTTTCTCCTATATATATACATGTAGTTGGAACTCTAAATCAAACACGGTTTGTGCTAGCTCTTTGAAACTTGGCACAATAATGTAGTTCCAAGTTCTATCGCTATGGTTTGTGTCCTTTTGAAGTAGCCCGAAGCAGAGACTGACGAGAATCACTTTCATTCAAAGGGGTTGCCAAGCTTCCAAAAAACTACGAGTTTCCTGAAATCTCAGTAAACTTTTTTCACCCAATCTTGATGATACTTGCAAGTAATGATCAGTACACCAATCCCACTTGGCTCAACAAATTTCGTTCTTCTAGATTAAACCATTCCTTTGCACTAACCGTTTTCATGTTTAGGTTTCACTCTGTTTTCTCCTATATGGATACATGTAGTTGGAACTCTAAATGAAACACGGTTTGTGCTAGCTCTTTGACACTTGGCACAATAATGTAGTTCCAAGTTCTATCGCTATGGTTTGTGTCCTATTGAAGTAGCCCCAAGCAGAGACTGACGAGAATCACTTTCATTGAAAGGGGTTGCCAAGCTTCCAAAAAACGACGAGATTCCTGAATTCTCAGCCAACTTTTTTTCACCCAATATTGATGATACTTGCAGGTAATGATCAGTTCACCAATCCCACTTGGCTCACCAAATTTCAATCTTCTAGGTTAAACCGTTCCTTTGCAGTAACCGTTTTCATGTTTAGGTTTCACACTGTTTTCTCGTATATGGATACATGTAGTTGGAACTCTAAATCAAACACGGTTTGTGCTAGCTGTTTGAAACTTGGCACAATAATGTAGTTCCAAGTTCTATCGCTATGGTTTGTGTCCTATTGAAGTAGCACCAAGCAGAGACTGACGAGAATCACTTTCATTGAAAGGGGTTGCCAAGCTTCAAAAAAAGGACGAGTTTCCTGAAATCTCAGCAAACATTTGTTCACCCAATCTTGATGATACTTGCAGGTAATGATCAGTACACCAATCCCTCTTGGCTCACCAAATTTCGTTCTTCTAGTTTAAACCGTTCCTTTGCAGTAACCGTTTTCATGTTTATGTTACACTTTGTTTTCTCCTATATATATACATGTAGTTGGAACTCTAAATCAAACACGGTTTGTGCTAGCTCTTTGAAACTTGGCACAATAATGTAGTTCCAAGTTCTATCGCTATGGTTTGTGTCCTATTGAAGTAGCCCCAAGCAGAGACTGACGAGAATAACTTTCATTCGAAGGGGTTGCCAAGCTACCAAAAAACTACGAGTTTCCTGAAATCTCAGCAAACATTTTTTCATCCAATCTTGATGAAACTTCCATTTAATGATCAGTACACCAATCCCATTTGGCTCACCAAATTTCGTTCTTCTAGGTTAAACCATTCCTTTGCAGTAACCGTTTTCATGTTTAGGTTTCACTCTGTTTTCGCCTATATGGATACATGTAGTTGGAACTCTTAATCAAACACGGTTTGTGCTAGCTCATTGAAACTTGGCACAATAATGTAGTTCCAAGTTCAATCGCTATGTTTTGTGTCCTATTGAAGTAGCCCCAAGCAGAAACTGACGAGAATCACTTTCATTCAAAGGGGTTGCAGAGCTTCCAAAAACTACGATTTTCCTGAAATCTCAGCAAAAATTTTTTCACCCAATCTTGATGATACTTCCATTTACTGATCAGTATACCAATCCCACTTGGCTCACCACATTTCGTTCTTCTAGGTTAAACCGTTCCTTTGCAGTAATCGTTTTCATGTTTAGGTTTCACTCTGTTTTCTCCTATATGGATACATGTAGTTGGAACTCTAAATCAAACACGGTTTGTGCTAGCTCTTTGAAACTTGGCACAATAATGTAGTTCCAAGTTCTATCGCTATGGTTTGTGTCCTATTGAAGTAGCACCAAGCAGAGACTGACGAGAATCACTTTCATTGAAAGGGGTTGCCAAGCTTCCAAAAAACTACGAGTTTCCTGAAATCTCAGCACACACTTTTCAACCAATCTTGATGATACTTGCAGGTAAGGATCAGTACACCAATCCCACTTGGCTCACCAAATTTCGTTCTTCTAGATTAAACCGTTCCTTTGCAGTAACCGTTTTCATGTTTAGGTTTCACTCTGTTTTCTATTATGGATACATGTAGTTGGAACTCTAAATCAAACACGGTTTGTGCTAGCTCTTTTAAACTTGGCACAATAATGTAGTTCCAAGTTCTATCGCTATGGTTTGTGTCCTATTGAAATTGCCCCAAGCAGAGACTGAAGAGAATCACTTTCATTGAAAGGGGTTGCCAAGCTTCCAAAAAACGACGAGTTTCCTGAAATCTGAGCAAACATTTTTTCACCCAATCTGGATGATACTTCCATTTAATGATCCGTACACCAATCCCACTTGGCTCACCAAATTTCGTTCTTCTAGGTTAAACTGTTCCTTTTCAGAAACGATTTTCATGTTTAGGTTTCACTCTGTTTTCTCCTATATGGATACATGTAGTTGGAACTCTAAATCAAACACGGTTTGTTCTAGCTCTTTGACACTTGGCACAATAATGTAGTTCCAAGTTCTATCGCTGTTGTTTGCGTCCTATTGAAGTAGCCCCAGAGACTGAGGAGAATCACTTTCATTTAAAGGGGTTGCCAAGCTTCCAAAAAACTACGAGTTTCCTGAAATCTCAGCAAAATTTTTTCACCCAATCTTGATGATACTTGCAGGTAATGATCAGTACACGAATCCCACTTGGCTCACCAAATTTCGTTCTTCTATTTTAAATCGTTCCTTTGCAGTAACCGTTTTCATGTTTAGGTTACACTTTGTTTTCTCCTATATATATACATGTAGTTGGAACTCTAAATCAAACACGGTTTGTGCTAGCTCTTTGAAACTTGGCACAATAATGTAGTTCCAAGTTCTACCGCTATGGTTTGTGTCCTATTGAAGTAGCCCGAAGCAGAGACTGACGAGAATCACTTTCATTCAAAGGGGTTGCCAAGCTTGCAAAAAACTACGAGTTTCCTGAAATCTCAGTAAACTTTTTTCACCCAATCTTGATGATACTTGCAAGTAATGATCAGTACACCAATCCCACTTGGCTCAACAAATTTCGTTCTTCTAGATTAAACCGTTCCTTTGCACTAACCGTTTTCATGTTTAGGTTTCACTCTGTTTTCTCCTATATGGATACATGTAGTTGGAACTCTAAATCAAACACGGTTTGTGCTAGCTCTTTGACACTTGGCACAATAATGTTTTTCCAAGTTCTATCGCTATGTTTTGTGTCCTATTGAAGTAGCCCCAAGCAGAGACTGACGAGAATCACTTTCATTCAAAGGGGTTGCAGAGCTTCCAAAAAACTACGAGTTTCCTGAAATCTCAGTAAACTTTTTTCACCCAATCTTGATGATACGTGCAAGTAATGATCAGTACACCAATCCCACTTGGCTCAACAAATTTCGTTCTTCTAGATTAAACCGTTCCTTTGCACTAACCGTTTTCGTGTTTAGGTTTCACTCTGTTTTCTCCTATATGGATACATGTAGTTGGAACTCTATATCAAACACGGTTTGTTCTAGCTCTTTGAAACACGGCACAATAATATAGTTCCAAGTTCTATCGCTATGGTTTGTGTCCTATTGAAGTAGCCCCAAGCAGAGACTGACGAGAATCACTTTCATTGAAAGGGGTTGCCAAGCTTCCCAAAAACAACGAGTTTCCTGAAATCTCAGCAAACATTTTTTTCACCCAAATTGATGATACTTGCAAGTAATGATGAGTACACCAATCCCACTTGGCTCACCAAATTTCGTTCTTCTAGGTTCAACTGTTCCTTTGCAGTAACCGTTTTCATGTTTAGGTTTCACTCTTTTCTCCTATATGGATACATGTCGTTGGAACTCTAAATCAAACACGGTTTGTGCTAGCTCTTTGAAACTTGGCACAATAATGTAGTTCCAAGTTCTATCGCTATGGTTTGTGTCCTATTGAAGTAGCCCCAAGCAGAGACTGACGAGAATCACTTTCATTGAAAGGGGTTGCCAAGCTTCCAATAAACGACGAGTTTCCAGAAATCTCAGCAAATATTTTTTCACCCAATCTTGATGATACTTGCAGGTAAAGATCAGTACAGCAATCCCACTTGGCTCACCAAATTTCGTTCTTCTAGGTTAAACCGTTCCTTTGCAGTAACCGTTTTCATGTTTAGGTTTCACTCTGTTTTCTCCTATATGGATACATGTAGTTGGAACTCTAAATCAAACACGGTTTGTACTAGCTCTTTGACACTTGGCACAATAATGTAGTTCCAAGTTCTATCGCTATGGTTTGTGTCCTATTGAAGTAGCCCCAAGCAGAGACTGACGAGAATCACTTTCATTGAAAGGGGTTGCCAAGCTTCCAAAAAACGACGAGTTTCCTGAATTCTCAGCCAACTTTTTTTCACCCAATATTGATGATACTTGCAGGTAATGATCAGTTCACCAATCCCACTTGGCTCACCAAATTTCAATCTTCTAGGTTAAACCGTTCCTTTGCAGTAACCGTTTTCATGTTTAGGTTTCACTCTGTTTTCTCGTATATGGATACATGTAGTTGGAACTCTAAATCAAACACGGTTTGTGCTAGCTCTTTGAAACTTGGGACAATAATGTAGTTCCAAGTTCTATCGCTATGGTTTGTGTCCTATTGAAGTAGCCCCAAGCAGAGACTGACGAGAATAACTTTCATTCGAAGGGGTTGCCAAGCTACCAAAAAACTACGAGTTTCCTGAAATCTCAGCAAACATTTTTTCATCCAATCTTGATGAAACTTCCATTTAATGATCAGTACACCAATCCCATTTGGCTCACCAAATTTCGTTCTTCTAGGTTAAACCATTCCTTTGCAGTAACCGTTTTCATGTTTAGGTTTCACTCTGTTTTCGCCTATATGGATACATGTAGTTGGAACTCTTAATCAAACACGGTTTGTGCTAGCTCATTGAAACTTGGCACAATAATGTAGTTCCAAGTTCAATCGCTATGTTTTGTGTCCTATTGAAGTAGCCCCAAGCAGAAACTGACGAGAATCACTTTCATTCAAAGGGGTTGCAGAGCTTCCAAAAACTACGAGTTTCCTGAAATCTCAGCAAACATTTTTTCACCCAATCTTGATGATACTTCCATTTACTGATCAGTATACCAATCCCACTTGGCTCACCAAATTTCGTTCTTCTAGGTTAAACCGTTCCTTTGCAGTAATCGTTTTCATGTTTAGGTTTCACTCTGTTTTCTCCTATATGGATACATGTAGTTGGAACTCTAAATCAAACACGGTTTGTGCTAGCTGTTTGAAACTTGGCACAATAATGTAGTTCCAAGTTCTATCGCTATGGTTTGTGTCCTATTGAAGTAGCACCAAGCAGAGACTGACGAGAATCACTTTCATTGAAAGGGGTTGCCAAGCTTCCAAAAAACTACGAGTTTCCTGAAATCTCAGCACACACTTTTCAACCAATCTTGATGATACTTGCAGGTAAGGATCAGTACACCAATCCCACTTGACTCACCAAATTTCGTTCTTCTAGATTAAACCGTTCCTTTGCAGTAACCGTTTTCATGTTTAGGTTTCACTCTGTTTTCTATTATGGATACATGTAGTTGGAACTCTAAATCAAACACGGTTTGTGCTAGCTCTTTTAAACTTGGCACAATAATGTAGTTCCAAGTTCTATCGCTATGGTTTGTGTCCTATTGAATTTGCCCAAGCAGAGACTGAAGAGAATCACTTTCATTGAAAGGGGTTGCCAAGCTTCCAAAAAACGACGAGTTTCCTGAAATCTGAGCAAACATTTTTTCACCCAATCTGGATGATACTTCCATTTATTGATCCGTACACCAATCCCACTTGGCTCACCAAATTTCGTTCTTCTAGGTTAAACTGTTCCTTTTCAGAAACGATTTTCATGTTTAGGTTTCACTCTGTTTTCTCCTATATGGATACATGTAGTTGGAACTCTAAATCAAACACGGTTTGTTCTAGCTCTTTGACACTTGGCACAATAATGTAGTTCCAAGTTCTATCGCTGTTGTTTGCGTCCTATTGAAGTAGCCCCAGAGACTGAGGAGAATCACTTTCATTTAAAGGGGTTGCCAAGCTTCCAAAAAACTACGAGTTTCCTGAAATCTCAGCAAAATTTTTTCACCCAATCTTGATGATACTTGCAGGTAATGATCAGTACACGAATCCCACTTGGCTCACCAAATTTCGTTCTTCTATTTTAAATCGTTCCTTTGCAGTAACCGTTTTCATGTTTAGGTTACACTTTGTTTTCTCCTATATATATACATGTAGTTGGAACTCTAAATCAAACACGGTTTGTGATAGCTCTTTGAAACTTGGCACAATAATGTAGTTCCAATTTCTATCGCTATGGTTTGTGTCCTATTGAAGTAGCCCGAAGCAGAGACTGACGAGAATCACTTTCATTCAAAAGGGGTTGCCAAGCTTCCAAAAAACTACGAGTTTCCTGAAATCTCAGTAAACTTTTTTTCACCCAATCTTGATGATACTTGCAAGTAATGATCAGTACACCAATCCCACTTGGCTCAACAAATTTCGTTCTTCGAGATTAAACCGTTCCTTTGCACTAACCGTTTTCATGTTTAGGTTTCACTCTGTTTTCTCCTATATGGATACATGTAGTTGGAACTCTAAATCAAACACGGTTTGTGCTAGCTCTTTGACACTTGGCACAATAATGTTTTTCCAAGTTCTATCGCTATGTTTTGTGTCCTATTGAAGTAGCCCCAAGCAGAGACTGACGAGAATCACTTTCATTCAAAGGGGTTGCCAAGCTTCCAAAAAACTACGAGTTTCCTGAAATCTCAGTAAACTTTTTTCACCCAATCTTGATGATACTTGCAAGTAATGATCAGTACACCAATCCCACTTGGCTCAACAAATTTCGTTCTTCTAGATTAAACCGTTCCTTTGCACTAACCGTTTTCGTGTTTAGGTTTCACTCTGTTTTCTCCTATATGGATACATGTAGTTGGAACTCTATATCAAACACGGTTTGTTCTAGCTCTTTGAAACACGGCACAATAATGTAGTTCCAAGTTCTATCGCTATGGTTTGTGTCCTATTGAAGTAGCCCCAAGCAGAGACTGACGAGAATCACTTTCATTGAAAGGGGTTGCCAAGCTTCCAAAAAACAACGAGTTTCCTGAAATCTCAGCAAACATTTTTTTCACCCAAATTGATGATACTTGCTAGTAATGATCAGTACACCAATCCCACTTGGCTCACCAAATTTCGTTCTTCTAGGTTCAACTGTTCCTTTGCAGTAACCGTTTACATGTTTAGGTTTCACTCTTTTCTCCTATATGGATACATGTCGTTGGAACTCTAAATCAAACACGGTTTGTGCTAGCTCTTTGAAACTTGGCACAATAATGTAGTTCCAAGTTCTATCGCTATGGTTTGTGTCCTATTGAAGTAGCCCCAAGAGGAGAATGACGAGAATCACTTTCATTGAAAGGGGTTGCCAAGCTTCCAATAAACGACGAGTTTCCAGAAATCTCAGCAAATATTTTTTCACCCAATCTTGATGATACTTGCAGGTAAAGATCAGTACAGCAATCCCACTTGGCTCACCAAATTTCGTTCTTCTAGGTTAAACCGTTCCTTTGCAGTAACCGTTTTCATGTTTAGGTTTCACTCTGTTTTCTCCTATATGGATACATGTAGTTGGAACTCTTAATCAAACACGGTTTGTGCTAGCTCATTGAAACTTGGCACAATAATGTAGTTCCAAGTTCAATCGCTATGTTTTGTGTCCTATTGAAGTAGCCCCAAGCAGAAACTGACGAGAATCACTTTCATTCAATGGGGTTGCAGAGCTTCCAAAAAACTACGAGTTTCCTGAAATCTCAGCAAACATTTTTTCACCCAATCTTGATGATACTTCCATTTACTGATCAGTATACCAATTCCACTTGGCTCACCACATTTCGTTCTTCTAGGTTAAACCGTTCCTTTGCAGTAATCGTTTTCATGTTTAGGTTTCAGTCTGTTTTCTCCTATATGGATACATGTAGTTGGAACACTAAATCAAACACGGTTTGTGCTAGCTGTTTGAAACTTGGCACAATAATGTAGTTCCAAGTTCTATCGCTATGGTTTGTGTCCTATTGAAGTAGCACCAAGCAGAGACTGACAGAATCACTTTCATTGAAAGGGTTTGCCAAGCTTCCAAAAAACTACGAGTTTCCTGAAATCTCAGCACACACTTTTCAACCAATCTTGATGATACTTGCAGGTAAGGATCAGTACACCAATCCCACTTGGCTCACCAAATTTCGTTCTTCTAGATTAAACCGTTCCTTTGCAGTAACCGTTTTCATGTTTAGGTTTCACTCTGTTTTCTCCTATATGGATACATGTAGTTGGAACTCTAAATCAAACACGGTTTGTGCTAGCTCTTTGAAACTTGGCACAATAATGTAGTTCCAAGTTCTATCACTATGGTTTGTGTCCTATGGAAGTAGCCCCAAGAAGAGACTGAAGAGAATCACTTTCATTGAAAGGGGTTGCCAAGCTTCCAAAAAACGACGAGTTTCCTGAAATCTCAGCAAACATTTTTTCACCCAATCTTGATGATACTTCCATTTAATGATCAGTACACCAATCCCACTTCGCTCACCAAATTTCGTTCTTCTAGGTTAAACCATTCCTTTGAAGAAACGGTTTTCACGTTTAGGTTTCACTGTGTTTTCTCCTACATGGATATATGTAGTTGGAACTCGAAATCAAACACGGTTTGTGCTAGCTCTTTGACACTTGGCACAATAATGTAGTTCCAAGTTCTATCGCTATGGTTTGTGTCCTATTGAAGTAGCCCCAAGCAGAGACTGACGAGAATCACTTTCATTCAAAGGGGTTGCCAAGCTACCAAAAAGTACGAGTTTCCTGAAATCTCAGCAAATATTTTTTCATCCAATCTTGATGAAACTTCCATTTAATGATCAGTACACCAATCCCACTTGGCTCACCAAATTTCGTTCTTCTAGGTTAAACCGTTCCTTTGCAGTAACCGTTTTCATGTTTAGGTTTCACTCTGTTTTCGCCTATATGGATACATGTAGTTGGAACTCTCAATCAAACACGGTTTGTGCTAGCTCTTTGAAACTTGGCACAATAATGTAGTTCCAAGTTCAATCGCTATGTTTTGTGTCCTATTTAAGTAGCCCCAAGCAGAAACTGACGAGAATCACTTTCATTCAAAGGGGTTGCAGAGCTTCCAAAAAACTACGAGTTTCTTGAAATCTCAGCAAACATTTTTTCACCAATCTTGATGATACTTCCATTTACTGATCAGTATACCAATCCCAATTGGCTCACCACATTTCGTTCTTCTAGGTTAAACCATTCCTTTGCAGTAATCGTTTTCATGTTTAGGTTTCACTCTGTTTTCTCCTATATGGATACATGTAGTTGGAACTCTAAATCAAACACGGTTTTTGCTAGCTGTTTGAAACTTGGCACAATAATGTAGTTCCAAGTTCTATCGCTATGGTTTGTGTCCTATTGAAGTAGCACCAAGCAGAGACTGACGAGAATCACTTTCATTGAAAGGGGTTGCCAAGCTTCCAAAAAACTATGAGTTTCCGGAAATCTCAGCAAACATTTTTTCACCCAATCTTGGTGATACTTCCATTTAAAGATAAGTATAGCAATCCCACATACCTCACCAAATTTCGTTCTTCTAGGTTAAACCATTCCTTTGCAGTAACCGTTTTCATGTTTCGGTTTCACTCTGTTTTCGCCTATATGGATACATGTAGTTGGAACTCTAAGTCAAACACGGTTTGTGCTAGCTCTTTGACACTTGGCACAATAATGTTTTTCCAAGTTCTATCGCTATGTTTTGTGTCCTATTGAAGCAGCCCCAAGCAGAGACTGACGAGAATCACTTTCATTCAAAGGGGTTGCCAAGCTTCCAAAAAACTACGAGTTTCCTGAAATCTCAGTAAACTTTTTTCACCCAATATTGATGATACTTGCAAGTAATGATCAGTACACCAATCCCACTTGGCTCATCAAATTTCGTTCTTCTAGATTAAACCGTTCCTTTGCACTAACCGTTTTCATGTTTAGGTTTCACTCTGTTTTCTCCTATATGGATACATGTAGTTGGAACTCTATATCAAACGTGGTTTGTGCTAGCTCTTTGAAACACGGCACAATAATGTAGTTCCAAGTTCTATCGCTATGGTTTGTGTCCTATTGAAGTAGCCCCAAGCAGAGACTGATGAGAATCACTTTCATTGAAATGGGTTGCCAAGCTTCCAAAAAACTACGAGTTTCCGGAAATCTCAGCAAACATTTTTTCAAACAATCTTGATGATACTTGCAGGTAATGATCAGTACACCAATCCCACTTGGCTCACCAATTTTCGTTCTTCTAGGTTAAACCGTTCCTTTGCAGTAACCGTTTTCATGTTTAGGTTTCACTCTGTTTTCTCCTATATGGATACATGTAGTTGGAACTCTAAATCAAACACGGTTTGTGCTAACTCTTTGAATCTTGGCAAAAAAATGTAGTTCCAAGTTCTATTGCTATGGTTTGTGTCCTATTGAAGTAGCCCCAAGCAGAGACTGATGAGAATCACTTTCATTGAAAGGGGTTGCCAAGCTTCCAAAAAACAACGAGTTTCCTGAAATCTCAGCAAACATTTTTTTCACCCAATCTTGATGATACTTGCAAGTAATGATCAGTACACCAATCCCACTTGGCTCACCAAATTTCGTTCTTCTAGGTTCAACAGTTCCTTTGCAGTAACCGTTTTCATGTTTAGGTTTCACTCTGTTTTCTCCTATTTGGATACATGTAGTTGGAACTCGAAATCAAATTCGGTTTGTGCTAGCTCTTTTAAACTTGGCACAATAATGTAGTTCCAAGTTCTATCGCTATGTTTTGTGTCCTATTGAAGTAGCCCAAAGCACAGACTGAAGAGAATCACTCTCATTGAAAGGGGTTGCCAAGCTTCCAAAAAAGGACGAGTTTCCTGAAATCTCAGCAAATATTTCTTCACCCAATCTTGATGATACTTGCAGGTAATGATCAGTACACCAATCCCACTTGGCTCACTAAATTTCTTTCTTCTAGGTTAAACCATTCCTTTGCAGTAACCGTTTTCATGTTTAGGTTTCACTCTGTTTTCTCCTATATGGATACATGAATTTGGAAAAATAAATCAAACACGGTTTGTGCTAGCTTTTTGAAACTTGGCACAATAATGTAGTTCCAAGATCTATCGCTATGGTTTGTGTCCTATTGAAGTAGCACCAAGCAGAGACTGACGAGAATCACTTTCATTGAAAGGGGTTGCCAAGCTTCCAAAAAACTATGAGTTTCCTGAAATCTCAGCAAACATTTTTTCACCCAATCTTGATGATACTTGCAGGTAATGATCAGTACACCAATCCCTCTTGGCTCACCAAATTTCGTTCTTCTAGGTTAAACCGTTCCTTTGCAGTAACCGTTTTCATGTTTAGGTTTCACTCTGTTTTCTCCTATATGGATACATGTAGTTGGAACTCTAAATCAAACACGGTTTGTGCTAGCTCTTTTAAACTTGGCACAATAATGTAGTTCCAAGTTCTATCGCTATGGTTTGTGTCCTATTGAAGTAGCCACAAGCAGAGACTGACGAGAATCACTTATATTGAAATGGGTTGCCAAGCTTCCAAAAAACTACGAGTTTCCTGAAATCTCAGGAAACATTTTTTCACCCAATCTTGATGATACTTGCAGGTAAGGATCAGTACACCAATCCCATTGGCTCACCAAATTTCGTTCTTCTAGGTTAAACCGTTCCTTTGCAGTAACCGTTTTCATGTTTAGGTTTCACTCTGTTTTCTCCTATATGGATACATGTTTTTGGAACGCTAAATCAAACACGGTTTGTGGTAGCTCTTTGAAACTTGGCACAATAATGTAGTTCCAAGTTCTATCGCTATGGTTTGTGTCCTATTGAAGTAGCCTCAAGCAGAGACTGACGAGAATCACTTTCATTGAAAGGAGTTACCAAGCTTCCAAGAAACTACGGGTTTCCTGAAATCTAAGCAAACATTTTTTCTCCCAATCTTGATGATACTTCCAGGTAATGATCAGTACACCAATCTTATTTGGCTCACCAAATTTCGTTCTTCTAGGTTAAACCGTTCCTTTGCAGTAACCGTTTTCATGTTTAGGTTTCACTCTGTTTTCTCCTATATGGATACATGTAGTTGGAACTCTAAATCAAACACGGTTTGTGCTAGCTCTTTTAAACTTGGCACAATAATGTAGTTCCAAGTTCTATCGCTATGGTTTCTGTCACATTGAAGTAGCCCCAAGCAGAGACTGACGAGAATTACTTTCATTCGAAGGGGTTGCCAAGCTACCAAAAAACTACGAGTTTCCTGAAATCTCAGCAAACATTTTTTCATCCAATCTTGATGAAACTTCCATTTAATGATCAGTACACCAATCCCACTTGGCTCACCAAATTTCGTTCTTCTAGGTTAAACCGTTCCTTTGCAGTAACCGTTTTCATGTTTAGGTTTCACTCTGTTTTCTCCTATATGGATACATGTAGTTGGAACTCTAAATCAAACACGGTTTGTGCTAGCTCTTTGAAACTTGGCACAATAATGTAGTTCCAAGTTCTATCGCTATGGTTTGTGTCCTATTGAAGTAGCCACAAGCAGAGACTGACGAGAATCACTTATATTGAAATGGGTTGCCAAGCTTCCAAAAACTACGAGTTTCCTGAAATCTCAGCAAACATTTTTTCACCCAATCTTGATGATACTTGCAGGTAAGGATCAGTACACCAATCCCATTGGCTCACCAAATTTCGTTCTTCTAGGTTAAACCGTTCCTTTGCAGTAACCGTTTTCATGTTTAGGTTTCACTCTGTTTTCTCCTATATATATACATGTTGTTGGAACGCTAAATCAAACACGGTTTGTGGTAGCTCTTTGAAACTTGGCACAATAATGTAGTTCCAAGTTCTATCGCTATG